>NC_048275.1:4032801-4220301 GCF_009762535.1 Notolabrus celidotus
CTCAGCATTCCGGAACCTGTAGAGGAGGGTTCCGGAACGCTGAGCTTGTAGTGCTGAGTTCCGTAGTGCTCTGATGCTCCTTAAAGAGACAGTAGCGTTTCAGACAGAGGCTGGAATGAGGGTTTTCAAAGACACCAACATGTAAAGCTAGGACAGAGCTAACAGAGGGACTTTATAAAGCCTGAAAATTAGCATAACCCCCGCTCTTTAATACCCCATTTCGACCTGGGCAGTTTGAGGGCCGGTTCCAGAGCGGCTCCAACTCTTTGCTGATCTAGAACCGTGAACCATTGTCCTGCAGCGAACAAATAAAAGAGACTAGTGGGTTCCAAGGCAAAGCAGTGGTCAGCCGAGGAGACAAGCTGCCGTTGTCAGCCATCGTTGTTGTTGTGAGGGAAAGTTCACACTAGCGCTGCTGGGAAAAGCGCTGCTGGGAAAAGCGCTGCTGGGAAAAGCGCTCACGTAAATCTGACGTCATGACGTTCCTCTTCCACGGGCTTGAGCGGGTGGAAAAACAAACTGGTGAGTTCAACCAGCTCTGAACCAGCGTGAGCATCAGCCCGGAAATACAACCCAGCTTGCGTTGGTCGAAGAGAGGTATATGTTACCCAGTTCACTTTTAATGGACATGTTCATGAGCTAGCTATTAGCTTCTTTAGTTAAGTAAATAAAGCTCTGTTCAACCACGACCACAAAGAGGCTTACAGTCCGTCTCTGATAGAAACACAATAACCTCATCCATCAGCTCATGAGTTAGCCATGAGCACAGACTGTATAACTGTCATAGTTTAGTGTTTGCTAACTCCTTCCTTAGCTCTCTTGTCCAAGTATGGTCACTTCTGGCTCCAGAGATTCAACATGGGAGCTGCCAAAATACACGACTGCAGCCAAAATGTTAAACTCAAGGTCTCAAAAAGACAGGAGACAAGTCGGTGGGTGACATCCTGGAGGCTATGTCTCACTCAGACAAGTGTTATATAGGTCACATTAGAAGAGAAATCTTATACTTGACTTTGTTCATGCACTAACAGGAGCCTCACAGCCTGCAGAGAGAGGGAACATGAGCAACATGAGTCTCTGGAAACCAAGTAAACAGCTTAATTATTCTCATAATCAGAGTAAATGCAATAATTATATTATCATGTAGCTGCAGCCAGGGTTCCTGCTGAGAGAGAGAGCCCCACAGGACACACGTGGTACTGCACGCTGGTTTCATCAGGCTGACTGTAATTACACAGCAGCCCCATGATGGAAGGAGAGGCCGTCTCATTAGCACAGATCACATTCCTTTGGCTGATTGAGCAATTAATGAGAAAGTGGTGATCCCTCAATCAGCGGCACAGAGAGCGCTCTGTCACAGACACACTCTCTCATCAGATCCTTTAATTAAATTTAAAGGATCCACGACGACGAGGCCGGCTGTTCTCTCCTCTTTCTCTGCTCTTCTTTCAGCTTTTCTTTGAAGACACACTTCAGACGCTCTTTATTCTAAACTGTAAATAAAGAACGACTCGGTTCTTAAAGTCTGATGTGTGAGCGGTCTTTAAAACACAAACATCTACCGCCCCGCCCCTCATCAATAATATCGTGCTGAAACTAACATGACATTTAGAAGAACATCCAAACTCTCTAATCCAAGGACTTTTTTTCCTTCTGTATTTAAATGAACACCCGAAATGTAATATTTAAAAGTGCCTGAGGCCTTACCTAGCCTGATGTAAGAACCATCATCCTTATTGCAGTCAAGGTGCTTTTCTTGAAGCATTATTAATATTTATGTTGAAATGTGAGCAAAGAGGGAAGAACAGTTTTGATACCTCCTGCTAGATTCTCTGAATGTGACCCGGGTGGGCAAAAACTCACGAATATCACAAATGTCAGATATAAAAACCATAAATCAAGAAAAGAACTTAAAGTCAGGAAGCAAGCACAGACTGCAGGCCTGCAAAAACTTTGACAGCACAACAGCTCCCCTAAAGTGAGGCCGAACTTTTAGAGCTCCCCCCTCAGGACTGGCTTTAGTACAGGTCGTAAAGCCCACCTCCATGTCAACAGATGGGACATGGGTGAAACGACGAAATCCAAATAAATGTCTAATAAACTTTCCTTAGACATGGTTTCTGTCATTAAAGTTAGCTTGTATGCTAATTTAAGTCCATGTTAATTTTCCACTAAAGTTAGGGTTGTTTAGTTTGTCAGACACAAGGATTTGTTCTGCTATGTAGTGTATCACTTTAATACTAAGTTAAAGGAGTGTTTCGGATACAGGAAGTGATGTCACATCTGGGTATCATCAGTGTAATATGGTAATGTGTAACTTTGGCTTCACTTTTTTAAGAATTGGAGGAGATAAGGGTGAGTCATCAATGCTGTCAATGGTCAAAATGTTCACTTAAAAATAAAGAAAATAATTTCAGTTTCCGGTTTAACATTTATCTTTTTTGTAATATGTCATTTGTTGCTTGATGACATGTTCTAGGTATGAGTATCAACACTTCTTTGCACGAGTGGTGGGCGTATCGATTCTGTGGTATCAATATATGGATACTCACGTTACTCATTTGAGTATCGATTACTCTAATAAAATATTGATACTAATTAATAAATGTGAAATAAAAGCGCATGTATCACTTCTGATTCTTTTAGAGTAACCCCCCCATCATTATAACAGCAGTCATGGTGAAGAGGCTGTTTTTAGATTTCCACTCAGAGAATTTAAATAGAGGATGTTAATTATTTATCATTTATGTGTTTTTCTATATTTATTTCATTGTTTTAAAAAGGCCACAAAAGGATTTGCTTAATAAAGTTTTTAAATGAACAGTATTTGTCATGGGACTTGTCTTTCAAGCATTGCATTTTATTTTATTTTTTTAAACCACTGAAAGTATCGGTATCAATATCGAATTAATTGCCATAAAAGTAATCAGTATCGTATCAATCCTAAACGGGTTGTGTCACCCAGCACTACTTTGCACCACTTAGTAGTAGACCCAATGACTGAGAATGTTTTTGACTGATAGAATTAAAAAAAATGTGGGAATATATTAACATTTATCTCAAGTATGAATCAGAGTTTTGTTTGATTAAGTTTGTGTAAATCGTGGTTTGTAGCTTTCATGATTTAAAAATCAAAATACTCCTTCTTTACGTCGCTGATGTGGAAACTCTGAGTTCAGAACGTTCGGCGCAGGAGATTTCAGGTACTGTCTCTTTAAGGCCCCCCCTCCCTCTGATTGGCCGGATCTCTGGAATTCTAGAACCCGTCGGTATAGAACATGACCATAAAAGGAGTTCCGTGCATTTGTGATGTCACAAAGTCTGTGTGGTATAAAAAACAGTGATGAAGCCGTTGTTCAGAGCAGACCACAGACGGTGTTCAGAAGACCCGGTCTATGGTTTGGGAAGGACCGCTCTAAGAGCCTAAAGAGGGAGCATTCTGCTATTTTAAGCCGTATACTGACCTTCTGGTAGCTTTGTAGAAGCTTAACATTTCACAACTTATCCTGTTTTATACTTTCTCTCTAACATGAACTCATCCTGCTGTTACTCTGTGTATGACAGCGAGTTTATGCTCCTGTTTTGATTTCTAACCATGAAAATGTTAAAAAGCGATCGACCCTGACCTTGTTATTTTTGATGCTGGTGACATTTTTCCTGCTCAGTGACCCTCGCTGACATTCAGTTGTTTTTCTCTTGTCAGTCATGATCAACGCTTCATGTAACAGATAATTTATTCATCCTACTCAGAACTAACTAGAGATGGAAAAAAACATATTTCTGCTCCGTGGTTTTTTTCTGCAGCTGCAGCCCCGTAAATCTGGCACCATCATGAGAATGCAATCGGGAGCTGGCTGTACGCCTGAGCGTCTCGTGGAGGAAAGACTGACAACAAAACAAGAAGAGACACAAAAGGCAGGGTTCAATGTCAGCCCTGTTTTCAGAGTTGACAGATTGGTCTAAATGTTTGAATGCTGGCTGCAGATCACTGAGAAACCCTGCTGTGGTTTCGACTCGAGAGCATCCAGACATAATGAAAATATTCTTTCCCATTAGTTACACCAAATGAAAGAAGAACATTTACATCCATCAATATCTGAATGCTCTTGAGTTTAATTTTAATTCATGTAGCGAAAAATTAAGACTTTCAAAACAGGCGTACAACACCAAAAACACGGCCCAGAGGTTAAAATTAAGGGACTGAATGAACTGAGGGGACACCCTGCAGACAGATAGCACCCCTCACTCAAAGAGGCCACGCCCTTCATTCTACCTCCCTTTAACCCTTAATCTGCTGGTGGGTTGTATATACATTCAGCCGTACAGTTGTCATGAAGAGAGAAATGAGCTATAGAGAGAGTTTTTACCACAGTGTCAACAGGCAGAGGGGACATGTGATCGACTCCTTTACTCAGATTAGTTTGACATGTATATGGTCGTCCCTGGTGTCTCTTTTTCTGTCTACAATTAATCACTGTTGTTATTTGGCTTTGACCAATCGGAAGCATTCCATTCTATTCCAAAGAGGCCACGCCCCTTAATCTCCCTCCCTTTAACCCTTAACCTGCTGTTAACAGGTGAGTTGTTTATAAATTCAGCCGTACAGTCGTCACGAAGAGAGAAATGATCTATAGAGACCCAAACTGTTTTTGTACCAGGCTGTAAACATGTTTATTTCTGCTGTAACATTTTAACATGGGGCTCTATGGGGACTGACTCACTGCAGGAGACACACCCTAGTGGACACTGGAGGAACTGCAGTTGAAAAAGGTTTGAAGTTGAATCTGATGTGCTGTATCTTGGTCCTATTGTGGGGAAATCTAAGCAGAAGGAAACATCTGTAAAAACTGATGGGTGCATCTTAGTAAAGGAGGTTCAAACCCAAATGTTTGTTCGATAGAGAAACAAAGACAGAACTGAAGGATTTAAAGGAGACTTTGTGCCAAACAGTCGGCTCGCAGGTTAAATGAGCGTCTGTGTGATACATGCCTTGAACCCTGATTAAGAGCCGGGGATAATCACTTTGTTTTCAACCAAGAGGACGTTTTCTTGTAAGCAGTCTGTGTTGTGCTGAGTAGGGATGATGGTGTATGGCAGCCGCCCAGGCCCGGCGATAATGCTGAGCGAACAGCCTCGGGGCCGCAGGGCCATAGTTCCCTGAGCACACGAGGAGCATACTGAATGAGATGATGACATTAAAGCTGAGAGCCGGCCCTTCACAGTCCAGAATCACATCCATGTAAAGCAGACGTTTTATTAGGATGGAAACACGACCTCAAAGTAGAAACAACGACTCCTCGGATAAAGGTTATTTAGAAACATCTTTTCACAGTAACAGTTTATGACTCGACGGGCTTAAAGATAAGGCTCAAAGTCAATGTTTAAACAGGTGTTGTTTGTTAAGGTCACACTGTTTATGAGGACTACATCATAAAAGTCTGCTGAAGCTGAAGGTTACAGGTATCAGGAACATGATTAATACACAGAACAAGGCATGGAGCCTCTTTGGAATATTAAAGGGTTTCTTTAAGCAATATCTTAAAACAAAAACAAGGACTGGACTGACTTTGACTCAGGATGGGCTTCACTTTTGTACGTTGGCGGGAGATGGAGGCGTGTCGTCCATCTTCATGGTATGAAGCCATTGTTACTCAACATATCAGGGTTCTTCTATTAGGGACCAGGCCACTATTTTTATGCTAAGTTAAGAAAACTCTCTCAAAGCATCAGATCTACCTCGGCCCAGCAGCTGTATACTTATATGGATGTGGAGCTGCAACAGGAAGTAGTAAGAGTATTCAAATGATACCATACGTGTATATTGATGAGTATACGAAGTGGCGTATGTACCGTTATTTCCAAACTCCGTCCACAGAGAGAAATATCTGAGCGTCTGTGTCAGGACTCCTGCTGGCTCCTCCAAATAGGAGCCGTGTTAACACCACCTTCTGTAGTTAATACACTCACTATTGACAAGTGCCTCATACAGCCCTACTTCAAAAACCCTGACCTATCCCTTTAAGCTCCCCGTCCTCCTGCACTCTGCAGAAATCAAATACTGGCAATGTAAGATGAGAAGAAGTCTACATGAGGAAAGTGCTAACCAGGGCAAATACTCAAAAACTTGACCCAATTTGGTAGAAAACTAGTGTCAGAAGTGGTCAGAATTCACCGTATCCCATCATGCCTCTGGCTACTTTCTCCACAGTAACCACAGTGGAGCTGCTCGCCGAGCACAGTGGGTATACTCCAGTGCTTTCAAGGTGAAGTCGGGCTTCATGTGAGGCCTGTCAGAAGACGTCGAGCTAAACCAACCGAGGAAACGTTCATTGTGTTGTCATCTGGCAGCGGGCTGAGGGAATAAATTATGAGGACTAAATTATGGTGGATTATCAGACGTGAGTCAGAGTCTGTCGGGGCTGAAGAGGGAAAGTTTGAAAATGGAAAAATATTGGGGCGTAAAAACACGAAAAAAAAGTTTACCAAAGTTTGGTTATTATTCCATCTGAAGTCTACGTTAGCTTCACATCACACTTAAACCTCCAGGTAAACTGTCTATGCCTCAGTTACACTGTGAGTAATGTAAGTTAAGTTTTGACAAGTGACAAAAACTGAAGTCCCTCAAATGTCCACTAGAGGCTGTCTCCAAAAGTGAGCCACTCTCCATAGAGTCCTAGCTTGACGCCTGCCATACATCACCCCTGCTCAGCACAACAAGAAAACATCCTCCCAGCTGTTTCCTTACCTTTAAGATTTGTTTTCTTCACATAATTCAAACCTTTTAACACTGCAGTTCCTCCAGTGTCCACTAGAGTGCGTCTCCTGCAGTGAGTCAGTCCCCATAGAGCCCCATGTTAAAATGATACAGCAGAAATAAACATGTTTACAGCCTGGTACAAAAACAGTTTGGGTCTCTATAGCTCATTTCTCTCTTCATGACGACTGTACGGCTGAATTTATAAACAACTCACCTGTTTACAGCAGGTTAAGGATTAAAGGGAGGGAAATTTAGGGGCGTGGCCTCTTTGGAACAGAATGGAATAGAATGCTTCTGATTGGTCAAAGCCAAATAACAACAGTGATTAACTGAAGACAGAAAAAGAGACACCACAGACGACCATATACATGTCAAACTAATCTGAGTAAAGGAGTCGGTCACATGTCCCCTCTGCCTGTTGACACTGTGGTAAAAACTCTCTCTATAGCTCATTTCTCTCTTCATGACAACTGTACGGCTGAATTTATAAACAACTCACCTGTTTACTGCAGGTTAAGGGTAAAAGGGAGGTAGATTTAGGGGCGTGGCCTCTTAGAGTGAGGGATGGGAGCTGCTAGGTGTAAAGTAGATTAGCTTTAAGTTCAGACACGAGTAGCAAAGTCATTTCAACATGGCTTTAAAATTGCTCTTAGTGGAGAGATACATTTCCATGTCAGAGATGGACCGGTGTTCCAGTGTAAAGAGCGACCCTGTTAACTGGAGACTCTCAGCCGGATGCGTCCCTCACAAACGTCTTTAGACGATCATTAAATATCTGATGAGGATATTTGGAGAATAAAAACTAAACTAGGATGCATTCCCGAGGACTCCTTCTGTGTTTCAACAGCTGTTGTAAACTCCACAAACACTGACACGTTCAGCTGAAGGTCTCCAGTTTACAGGGTCACTCTTCAGACTGGAACACCGGGTGCTGACAGAGACGCAGTCACACTATCAGGCTCAGAGAAGACCGATGTTCAGGAGGTATTAAACCAAGAGAATCACAGGTGTGTGTGATGTTAGTGTGGACGGAGGGGGGAAATAAAAACACTGAGAGTAACGTTCAGCATTGCAAGCCCCGCCCCCAAAGTTCCTGGACCTTTTTTGGAGGCGGAGCACTACCCCTGTAGCGGGAGGAGATTAACTACCTAAGAACTAGAGTTAGACCCTGGTTCCTGCGGTTGAAAAGCACCTTTAGCTTCTCTAGTCTGATGAATGAACAACTTTGATCAGATACCTCCACAAAGTGAATCTCATTGTAAGGGAAACGTGGCGCTTTAAAGCACATCCTGCTGATAAATCCGCCCTGTGCAAATATGATCACTTCTAGCTTCAGAAAAACAACATGGTGGCCAAATTGCCAAACTTGTGGCTTCAGAAAAAGGATGTCATGTTGACTACACCCGTCATCTTCTGTCACTACACTAACAGAACTGGCTGTTGTACAAAATGCTCATTCAAGACATGTCCAACACTCCAGAGAGAATTATTTTTCTCACACTCAGGTAACAAATGAAAGTCCAGTACCTTTATCCTGTCCATGCAGGCCTCCATCTTCAGCTGCTCCACAGCTTTCCTGGCTTGGGAGATGCTGGCCGTGCTGTTGTTGGCGATCCCGTCCTTCATGGTGCTGCTGAGATGCCAAACACGGGCACAAAGGGGGACACAGGGAGTCAGTGAGCATCACATTAGATCCACAAAGCAGCCTCCCCCCTGGCTGTGTCTCCAACACGACCTTTTCATTTTAAGGACCCATTTTGTTCAGGGAATCTGTTTTTACAGCAGCTCCATTTTCTCTGAAGAAAGAGCAGCAGCTGGACGGCACTGTGTCGTTTCTCTGACACTACTCATGCATGGTGATGTCCTTTTTTACTGGATATTCTTTAACACAGGCTGCAGGGAGCATCTCTCCCCCTCCACTCTTTAAACGCTTCACTCAGGGACAGATTCAGATTCATGGACCTGCAAGCTTTCCTCTCTTTGCTTTCATCTCTGCAACTTTTCTCCACACAACGTGCATGAATGCAAGCTGCAGTGTTTCCTGTAACCTGCTCCACCTCACACAGCATCCTCTTTCTGTGAATCCACTGCATGCCATCTCTGATTCCTGCTCTCCTCCCCGGCCCCCCTGACCCCCTCGCTCCCTCACTCACTCCTCAAATGTCCCAGTTTGGCAGCCATGGAGATGACACCTGACCACAGATGTCTTTTATAAGACTGTGCATGCAAATATGAAGCTTCCCAGTGAGGTGGGGTGCTGCCGAATCAATTTACACTCACTGTGGATTTTCCCCCTTTTTAGCATCGATGTGTTTATTCCAGCATCAGCTCCTCTCTTCAGATGTGAGCTGCTGCATGAAGCAAACGATTCAAAAAGAAAGGATGCAAACGGAGAGACATCATCCCCCTCTCCTCCTCTCCATCACAGCCAATTTATAGCTGTTAATGGTGGGAAGCTATCAGGCCTGCCTCCCTCAGGTTCCCCTCACTGTCGCTCTCACAGCTGAATCAGGAGCTTTCTGTTGTTCCCATCTAAATGAATCGAAGCTGATTGTTGATGCAGATCCTTCAGATGTGGGCGACTCTTATTTCTAAAGGGAATAAACAGTGGCCACACATCGTGCGAGCTGCGGCCCTGCTTCAGAGCAGAGACACCAGGAGGAGAATCACGGAGACGCTTCATGAATGAAAGGATGAAAAAGCAGCTGATCTTCATCTCTGCATCAATGTGCACATGAATGTCCCGTTCACACGCAGACCTACCTCAAAATCTGCCAATGCTTTTCCAATTAGGAGAATCCGGGTTGACTCCACCCAACACACACACACTCACACACACACACACGCACACGCGCGCGCGCACACAGAAAAAAAAAGAGGATCTGTCAAATCTGAAAATGTTAAGAGGAAATCCCAGGCTCGTTTCTGCGCGGACTGAACCCGGGGAAGGTGGATCCTGGTGGTTCGGTTTCTCCTCGGAGGGGTCTCTCGGACTGGCTCGTGCGTATTCCGTGTGGGAAGCAGAGATCCAGGCGCGGAGGTCTCGGTGAGCACCACGGATGGACTTGGAGAGATGTTACGCATGCAGCAGGGGGGGAAACCTCTGTGTGACGATCAGATCCGGGCTGTGGGGCAGGAGGCACTCGATCAGTGGAGCAGCGACGAGCAGGGAGGTTTTGTCCTACCGTGCAAACTGTCCCTGAACGCACCAAGGCAGCCTATTAATCAAATTAGCATGTTGCTGATTTTTCCTTATTTGTTTGTTTCTGCAGAAGCACCTGTGATCTGCAGGCTTCACCTTTTTCATTTCTACATCAGCTTTGACATCACTGGGTCCCCCCCCCCCCCCCCCCCACAGACAGAGATGGGCCTCATCCTGCACAATGATGCTCTTTGGGGGAATTTCCACCTTAAAAATATTTACCCCACCTTTTTAAAATCATGTTCTCTAAGCAGTTCCCCAGTTTCCCCTTCCCTCTGATGCCCCTGAACGCACCTTTTGTGCACAAATGGACACAAACGACAAGATGTAGTAATATTTCTTCAAATATTTATATATATTTATATATTTATAATATACTTATCACTTGGTTTGTCCATACATACACACACAAACATATATACAAACATAAAACATGGCCTCTCAGAAACAAAACAGCTAAACCAGCCAACACATATCATTGAAATAAGCAACCTAACACGTGATCTTAAATTATGCATAGCTTCATTTATCAACAGAGTAATAATAATGCTTCCTTCACTCACATCAGAACAGTTCCATCTTTTTTTTTTTTTGTTGTATTTTTTGTTGTATTTTTTCAAAAAACAAAAACAGGAAAAAACCTTCAAACAAAAGGATGTTTAAGAAAAGAAAGGCTGTAAAGTAAACATAAACACGGTGTCCTGACGCTGCACAGAACAACACGGCTCCAGGAGATGAACAGAAACAACGACTCAAAGAGAACAAAAAGGAATGAATTCAAAAGACGAGAAGAAATATTCCCTTTTTCGTAAACAATCAGAAACGTAAGACATCGTCTTTCACTGAAGGCAGAGCATCATCTCCACACACCTTTAAGATGACATATTGCATGCCTGGTATTGCTCTCTAGGTCGATTCAGCAGAATAAAAAAAGCAAATCTTTTTGAGTTAGCGGATAAAAAAAGTGCTTTCACTTCCTGTTTCACTTTAAACAAAGTGCTGTAAAGAAAGAGGGAATGTAAAGAAGAGCTGGATGAGGAGGACACAAACACCCAGAGGGATCAGTGTAGTGTTAGAAACTCTACGCCAGAAACACCGTCCTGCTTCACACGAGCTCTCTGGACTGAAGCGGACTCATGGATCTGTAATGATGTTCATAAGATCTCTGAATTCAAGGAACATTCTTAATTTAAGTCAGGTGTCGTTAAAGTTAAAGCTCCTGTGTTGATTTTGGCGCCCCCTGTGGACAAAACGTTAACTTCAGGCTCTGCTGACTTTGTCATGTACATGTGTTGTGTTTTTTTTACCTGGCTGTGTTAAATATTGATTCTCAACAACAAAAGAATCCTTCATAAGGAGTCCGGCACATTTCACCTCTGCCTGTTGACACTGTGGTGAAAATGCTAAATTGGTAAACATTGTGGTTTAAGACACCCTCCACATTTCACTGAGGTCACCCTTCATGATTCTAATGTGTGTAACTACCTGCTCACTAAATATTATCCCTGACTCGTCTGACAGAAACCAGGCAGCAGTGGATACAGGCTTTGAGCAGACATTAATTTTACTACTACAGAGAGGATCAGGGACAATGTTTGTTTATGGGTCTAAAAAAGTCAGAATTCTGACGTCAAAGTCGAAGTTCTGAGATGAAGGTCAGGATTCTAAGATTGAGGTTGGGGTGGCTTTGATTTTGGAATTCTGAGATAATAAGAATTCCGAGATCAAAGCCAGAATTCCGAGATCAATGTCAGAATTCTGTCTTTGATCTTAGAATTCTGAGATAATAAGAATTCTTAGATCAAAGCCAGATTTCTGAGATCAAAGCCAGAGATCTTGGATCACAGCCAGAATTCCGGCTTTGATTTTGGAATTCTGACATTGATCTTTGACTTCTGAGATAAGAAGAATTCCAAGATCAAAGCCAGAATTCTGAGATCAAAATTGGAGTTCCAAGATGAAAGCCAGAATTCTTGGATCAAAGCCAGAATTCCGAGATCGATTTTAGAATTCTGTCTTTGATCTTGGAATTCTGAGATATTAAGAATTCCAAGATCAAAGACAGATTTCTGAGATCAAGGCCAAATGTTTTGGATCAACGCCAGAATTATAAGATCAAAGCCATGATACTGAGATCAATTTCAGCATTCTGAGATCAAAGCCAGAAGTCTTGGATCAAAGCCAGAATTCCGGCTTTGATTTTGGAATTCTGGGATTGGTCTTGGAATTCTGAAAATTGGATTTCCGAGATGAAAGCCAGAATTCCAAGATCAAATTCCTAAATCAATGTCAGAATTTTGGCTTTGTTCTCAGAATTCTGACACTGATCTTGGAATTCTGAGATAATAAGAATTCAGAGATCAAAGCCAAGCTGCTGTGATCCATGTCAATGTCTGCAGTTTAAACCATACTTCATATTTTGGTCATAAGAACATTGAAATGAACTTCTCTTAATAACTTTGAGCAGCAAACATCCAGGATGAAAAGCCTTTAGTGCATTTCAGAGAGAGGAGGAAAGGTAGAGAGAGAAAAGAGGGAAAGAGAAGTCTCTGCAGTGTTTCTAATAAATAACTGAATTCAACATTCTCAGAGCGGAGAGAGAGATTCAACAAAAGAAGGCTGTAAGAAGGTATCATGACGGTAAATGTCTCACACACACTCACACACTCACACACTCAACATCAGCATCATCCCAGCATGCAGAAGTAGGACAGGAGAACAGGCAACACGAGGAACACTTCATTGCACCGTCCCCCCGTCCCTCCTCTGAGCTCACACACACACACACACACACTGAAGGCGAGCTGAGACTCCGGCGTTCAGACGAGAGCGGAGCAGACAGCCCAGCAGAGCGGCGTCTCACTCCCACAGAGCGGGATGTCTCCCGGTGGCAGACGTGAGGAGGGGCTCCGACGCCTCGCTGTGGGAGATCCCGAGCTGTGACGACAACGTGAGAGACTAGGGGGGGTTCACACTTCGGGTCCGGGCTTCAACCAGACGATAGCAGCTTACCAGGAAACATCAGGATCTTTACACAAACCAGGGAAACTCAACGGCAGGAAAAACTGAACCATGAAAGACTTGACAAAGCAAACACTCTCAGAAATGCTTTTATATAAAGTGTCTGTTGCAGCTCATCCACTCCGCCTCGACATTCAGCTTCAGTTTGTTTATAAATATAGATTATGTACATGTAATACTATCTTCATCATTTCAGGATGCTGGGAGTGTTTGAGGAGCTGGCGCAACCGAGGATGGCTTTAGTTAAAAGTCAGGGAGGGGTCAGGGAGGCCATGCTGACTCGTCCTCCTTCATGTCAGTGCAGGAGGAAGAGGAGCGCAGGAAGAGGGAGGGAAAGAACAGAAGGCTCCTCTCGCCAGAGACGGGAGTAAACATCAGACACGCCGTCGTGGTCAGCCCGCGGCGTAGCTGCTCAGGAACGAGTAGAACATGGGCAGCTTCATCCGCTGCTGGTCCCGCCGACACCACGCCATCACCGTGCCCTCGCTGTTCGCCGTGTAGAGGTGGTGACCGTCACACGAGTACGTCAGGCTGAGGAGGAAGAGGAGGAACCGTCGTTAGAGTTCACCACAGAATCAAACCTGAAACTTCAGCGTGTTTGCAGCTCTGAGGAGATACCTGATGATCGGTTTGCTGGACTTGGAGAAGGTGATCTCTCTCACGGGTTTCAGATCCCAGGTACTCCACAACCTGGACACAGTTCAGGGTTAGAGACGAGGAAGATAAACATGGAGGCTTCTATAATGTGGCTTCACTTAGATGACACGCTTTCATGACGTCAAATGCTCATTTCTCGGGACTTAAGATCGCGTGAGAACACTCACCTCATAATTGCCCCAAAGATTCTCTACCTGCATCTCCTCCCCTGTGTTACTCTGCTATGATGTCACGTTGGCGAGCTACACTCAAAAAACGCACCTCTATGTCACGCTTCATATGTTTTGTTGTACAGTTCTGGACCCTGGGGTCTTTGCTGATGCTCCCCCTGCAAACCACTTCACTACATCCACCCCAGCTCCTCCTCTCTGTTGTGTCTGATCTTACCGGTGTCATATGTATCCTCACTGATGCTCTGTTCTGGGTCTTTGCTGATGTTCCCCCTGCCTTGGCTTTTCATGTATGCTCATAAAAAGAGAGGAGAGGTGTGCTCTCCCCGCCTAAGGCTTTGGCAGTCCATGTACGCACGTGGAAGGGTAGGAAGCGCCCAGGAATAGAACCATACCACCAAATATAACTTACTGCATGCAGATAATAAGTTCTTAATGTTGAGTTTGATGATGTGGTTATAAACTTGGTTATTGACCTTTTCCTCTGATCTGATTGGTCGGTCTGTTGTTGGTTGTTGATAGGACTTCTAGGCGACCTGAAAATCTATAAATGATCACCACAGTCTCAGTATGTCTGAGTTTGTGTCTCCGCTCACCTGACGACGCCGTTCTCCAGCCCGCCTGCGATGACGTTGACAGAAACGCCCTCGGGCTGGTTGGAGAACGCCACAGAGCAGATGATCTCTCTGCAGTGGACGTGTCCAATGAGGTCGCCGTTCACCGTCCACAGCCGCAGGTCGCTGCCTCCGCCCACTGAGTACAGAGAAGCATGTGTCACTTCATGGAGCGGGGGGGGGTCAGTCAGATCAGCTGATATGATTCAGGGTGTGGCGTCACTCACCTGAGTCGCAGATTGTGGCGATGTCACCGGTGGTTTCGCTCGCGGACACGGCGGTCACCGGGCTTTTGTGTCCTGTGAGACTTTGTACATAACAGAGTCTGAAACACAGAAACCACACACACACACTAGGTGAAGCTCAGAGCGTGATCACACACAACAGACCCTCCTCTTTTCAAACACCCCGTCACACAGACCTGTTGAGGTCCCAGAGGATGCAGGTGCCGTCTCTGCTGGCGCTGATGAGGATGCTGTACGGTTTGCACACAAACAGGCTGGTGACTTCACCCGTGTGCCCGTACAGGTGAACCTGAGACTCCACCTCCATCTCTGACGGCTGTGAAAGAACATTATCCAAACACACAGACACATTAACAAACAGACCGATGAAAAGTGACGTGGTTTTCTTTCTATGTTAAATTCTGTCTTCATAACAAAAGAGGTCTGAGAGCAGGGCGGCCAACGTTAACTTATTAATGTCCCTGTCACACCTTTTCCTGACGTACAGGGCCACAAGTCTCTAAGTCATTGGCAGTGATGGTAGACTAAGCATCGGGTCGTGCTTAAGTTGGGGTGGATGCCAACATCTTGGTAAAATATACCAATATTGATGATAACTGTCTTTTACTGGGAAGACGAAGAAGCAGCAGCAGAAGAAGACTCAGCTAGCCAGCTATCCTCTAACGCAGTGTGTGGCTTCTACGAGATCACGTCGGAGGAGATGAAAGATGAAAGTGAGGCGCTCTACCTGCAGGAAGTAAAGTTACTTCAAGAGTTTGGGAATTTTTCAGGATTTCGTAAAACGAGACGTGGTGTTTGTGGACGACGTGTAAAGCACAATCACTCTCATACCATCATCCTTCAAAAGGCAACATTTAAAGGTCGCTAATTTAACAAGTCTGGAAATATCTGATCTTATTTTCGATATCATGTCTTCAAAATGTAAAACTATGGAAGTGTTTTTTATCTGATCTGTATCGCTGAATTTAAGGATCACCAAGAGGGGAGGTTTCTTCATGAGCCTCTCTGGGGCTTCTAACCTCTCCTGCACAATGTTTCAGATTCTATTACTGTGTGTTGTTGTTGTTGTTTTTATGATGTGCAAATAAACTAAAATAAAAAACTGTGACATTAAAGAAGTAACATGTCGCTCTACCTTCGTCTTGCTTCCCTTGATTTGACTTCATGCAATTTTCTCTCCAAGTTTTCCATAATTATCGCGTTAACGTCGTCATAATAATTTATTTTGAGCACAATAATCTTACAATTAAAGTTTGATGTTGTGAAAGCTCTAAAAATAAATCTGATCATTTAAATTGATTTACTGTGATTAGTAACTTTTACATTTGTTGATCATGGGCGCCTCGCGGTTAAAGCTTGCACCCCATGTACAGGTCCTAGTCCTCGTCTCAGAGGTCCCAGGTTCGGCTCCCAGACACAAACATTTACTGCAGGTCTTCCCTCTCTCTCTGCTCACAACACTTCCTGTCTCTCTTCAGCTGTTCTATCAATAAAGGTAAAAATGCCCCCCCCCCTAAACAAAGGTATAATAAAAATCTGTATATTATTATTTGACTTTTTTGTTTTGGATTTCATTTACAAACTCAACATCGAGCAGAGTTGGTTGAAAATAGAATTCCTTGTATCTGAATCTAGGAGCTCTTTTTTCTAACCACAGATTTTCTGGGTCCTTTATTGATCATTCAGCTGAAGAGAGATTGTTTGTTTGTAAACACACTTTGTTCACTCTTGTTTTTAAAGGTGCTTCATGTATAAACTTATCATATCAAAATACGTCTGAAGAAGTTACGTTACTGAGCTACAAGAATCAGTCCTGAAACTCTCCCCTCGTCTCTCCATCATCCTGTCGTCTTCAGAAACAGACGACAGGAAACCAGACGTCTGTTTGTTGGGAGCGTCTGACGCTCCGACGTCTCTCTGTCCACCGAACTCCTCTAATCTCTCTCTCCTGTAGTCTCTCTCTCTCTGTAAATGTGTTTCAAGGACGACTGTGATGTGACTAATGAAGCTGAGTGTGTGAGCGCGGTGACGGGGGGAGGGGAGGGGAGGATGGAGGGGAGGTGGGCGGTTGTTGATGTGGAGGCGGGAGGTTAGAGGGGGGGGGACGTAGCCATGGAAACCCACCGTGGTGCTGGTGAAGCGGTTGCTGTAGGCGGTGATGACTCCACACTTGCTGCCCGTAAATAGCTGGCAGCCATCGGGCACCCAGGCGCAGCTGGTCACCTGGAGGAGGGAGGGAGGAAGGTGATTGGACGGAGGGGAATGAGCGGTCGTTGGTCAAACATCAGAGTGAAGTTATGTAACGAGAAATGGAGACCAGAGAGTCCTGTTACTACCAGAGACCAGGGAAGGGTTTATACTGGATTAAAGCCTGAAACCAGAATCAAACATCCAGACTGTGTTCAGAAACCTGGAGCAGGATTCAGATCACTTAGATCCACAGAATCAGGGTGATCTTAATCTGGATTACAGAAACTGAATGTGAGAAAATCAACATCAAACATGAAATATTGAATTAAAGCAGCTGTGAGGATCATTCAAAATCCTTCTTCTGATCTACAAAGCTCTTAATGATCAGACACCTTCATATCTTAAAGAGCTCATAGTGCCCTATTACCCCTCTAGAACACTACACTCCCAACATGCAGGCCTGCTCATCGTACCTAAAGTCTCTAAAGTAGTATGGGAGGTAGAGCCTTCAGTTATCAGGCCCCTCTCCTTTGGAATCATCTACCAGTCAGGGTCCGGGAGGCAGACACCCTCTCAATTTTTAAGAGTAGGCTTCAAACTTTCCTTTTTGATAAAGCTTATAGTTAGAGCTGGATCAGGCTTGGACCAGCTCTTAGTTATGCTGCTATAGGCTTAGACTGACACACTGGGATCCTGTCTTTCCCTCTCTCTCCTCTCTCTGCTTGTCTCTCACTTTAACTCTTCCTGTCCCATTGAAGTTACTAACCATAGACCTTTCTGGAGTCCCTGAGCTCCCTTGTCCCGTAGGTTCCTCTGGATCTCTGCTGCTGTGGACGTGCCAGACTCCAGCTGCTACAACTACTACTATCCGTCTCCCCACTATCATCTCTCTCTCTCTTCATCTCCCTCTATCCCTCTCTCCAACTCAGTCTCAGCAGATGTGTGTCTAACATGAGTCTGGTCCTGCTGGAGGTTTCTGCCTGTTAAAGGAAGTTTGTCCTTGCCACTGTAACTTGCTAAATGCTGCAAAGTGCTCTGCTCATGGTGGATTAAGATGAGATCAGACTGAGTCCTGTCTGTAAGGTGGGACTGGATCTTATCAGGTCTTGATGTTGGGTCTTTGTTGATGATAGAACATAGAGTCCGGTCTAGACCGGCTCTGTTTGGAAAGAGTCTGAGGAGAACGTTTGTTGTGATTTGGTGCTTTATAAATAAAGGTTGATTGATCATGGTTTACCTGGTGAAGCTGTGAACACTGGATGAAGTTGATCGGCGGCTCGCTCTGTTTGCTCTTCAGCCTCAGGATGTTGTCCGCGTATCCCCAACTCAAGATGGCCGACCACTGGATGTCTGTGCTGTGCATGCTCCGAACTCCTGCAGAGAAGAGAACACAAAGTGACCCTGTTGAGTCTTTGAGTTTCACATTGATCTTCGTTGTTTCTTGTCTGGCAGTGTTTCTAAAATCCTTCTGGTCAGGTCTCCTCTCCTCAGACTTGCTCTGGACTTCACAGAGTCTCAGCTTCGTGGTGGTTTTCGTACCCTGCTCTTTGCTGTAAATCATCATGAGGCAGAACTTGCGGGACAGTCCACAGATGGCCCGTGTCGGCAGAGCCAGCAGGGATCCGAACCTCTCCCCGTGCGGCTGACTGAAACACACCACCGGGTCCGGAGCGGAGGGCGAGCCTACGTACTCGCCCCACTTCAGACCTTTGATCCACGGCAGCGGGCTCTGCAGGGGGGGGAAGAGGAAATTACCAGGTGAGCGGGGGATCATTTCACGGATGATGAATTAATTGAAGTCTCCCTCGCTGCACGACAGGAGGCTCCACGCTGCAGAGGAGATTACCGGGCACACGATTTCCTTCGCCTGCTCTCGAGTCTCTCTGAAGGCCAGCTGAACCAGGAGCCCCATGGCCGCCGGCAGCTCGCCCTCCATCATGAGTTTGGGCCCGGCTCTGCTGGCATGAGAGGCGCTGAAGAGCTGCCGGGGCGTCTGACCGTACGTCTTTATCATCGTCTCCAGGGCGCGGCGCTGCACCGGGTCCTCCACCGCCGACACGTCCATGCCGAAATACGTCTGAGGAGGAAACATGAAGCAGCTGAAATATAATCCTGATAATCTGCACCAGACGTGATGTCAGAGGCGCCGGGGTTAGATCAGCTGATGAGCAAACACCAGAGCACTTTCTTCAGACGATCTCAATGTGAAACAAAACCAGAACGCAGCGTCTGCTTACGGCGGGGTGGAAGACGTTGATGGCGTGGACGGCCGCTTTGCCTTTCTGCTTCAGACCGAACACCAGGTCGATCCACTGACACAGACTCTGCGAGACCTGGTCTGACTCCAGCGCCTGCCGGTGGATCAGGATGAACAGACGGGGGTCGTTTCGCGCCCAGGGAGGCAAGTTCACGTGATTCACCCTCTCGCCATTCTGACGAACGCCGAAATCAAAACCTGCGAAGAGGAGAGGTTAGAGTTTTAGATTCATGAATAAGGATTGAAGATTCAAAGCACGGAGGCGAAGGTCGTTACCTTCTCTGTTGACGAGGAATTCTGGGAGGTAGAAAAACTCGGGGATGAGCTCCTTCACGTCCGTCATGGACTCGTAGGAGGACAGACGCCACGTGGTGTTCATGGAGTGGAACGTCCGGTCGGGGATATCAAAGCTCTGGTCTGATGAAGTCCAAAGACAATCTCATTACAGATTCGACTCACTGATTGAAAAGATCCCCTTTCATGACCTCAGACGGCACGCCGGCTGAATACATTTACCGTCACATAAAAAGACGGCTCGCAGGATCAGAGGAGAGAGAGGAGGAGGAGGAGGAGGAGGAGGAGGAGGAGGAGGAGAGAGAGGAAGAGGTGAGAGAGGAGGAGGAGGAGGAGGAGAGAGAGGAAGAGGTGAGAGAGGAGGAGGAGGAGGAGGAGGAGGAGGAGGAGAGAGAGAGGAAGAGGTGAGAGAGGAGGAGGAGGAGAGAGAGGAAGAGGTGAGAGAGGAGGAGGAGAGAGAGAGGAAGAGGTGAGAGAGGAGTCGACAAGAGAGGAGGAGGAGAGAGAGGAAGAGGAGGAGGAGGAGGAGGAGGAGGAGGAGAGAGGAAGAGGTGAGAGAGGAGGAGGAGAGAGAGGAAGAGGTGAGAGAGGAAGAGGTGAGAGAGGAGGAGGAGGAGGAGGAGGAGAGAGAGGAAGAGGTGAGAGAGGAGGAGGAGGAGGAGGAGGAGGAGGAGGAGAGAGAGAGGAAGAGGTGAGAGAGGAGGAGGAGAGAGAGAGGAAGAGGTGAGAGAGGAGGAGGAGGAGAGAGAGGAGTCGACAAGAGAGGAGGAGGAGAGAGAGGAGTCGACAAGAGAGGAGAGAGGAGGAGGAGAGAGAGGAAGAGGAGGAGGAGGAGGAGAGAGAGGAAGAGGAGAGAGAGGAGTCGACAAGAGAGGAGGAGGAGGAGAGAGAGGAAGAGGCCTTTCATGGTCAAAGTGACGCAACAACTGAGATCAGGACGTTACAGCGTCTCAGCATCAAACACGTCGTGCACACAGGTGACTCTGAGCTCTCTGGGCTCTCTGAGGCGTGTACATTAAAGCTACAGATAAAGCAGACGGGTCAGGATAGAGTCTCACCCTGGTACGCGAGGAACATCTTGGTGAACGGAGGCATCCGCACGAGGAAGTGCAGCACGGTGCCGCTGTTAGAGTAGTGCGAGCCGTAGTGGTACGGCTGCACGGGAGGCATGGGGTCGTCTTCACGGATGCCCTTCTTGTACTCCTCCTCGAGGTACTGCGTGATACAAACACGCACACAAACACACACAAACACACACAAACACACACAAACACACACATGTTGATGCGTTTTCTTAACACAAGAGACACGAAGGTCAGAAAGAGTGCAGCCGGACTCACCCTGTAGTTATCCACGTATCGATCCTCCTTCTCTTTGGACTGCACTGCGATGGGTTTGCTCAGGTTCCTGCATGAAGACATAAAAATAAAGATCACACACACACACCAGGAAACATCAATCAGCTGCAGCAGTCTGCTTTTAGAAATCTAGCAGCGAGTATCTCTGGAATAAAAAAGGTGAGAACATTAAAAATATCCTTCAGTGAGACGTTACACATTTAAGAAATGAGAGCAGGAACCTTTGAGGGATGGATGTCGGGTATTCAGAGGTTTTATTTGAGCTTACAGAGGAAAAGCGGCATTCAGGAAAGCCATGAAGTCAAGCTCGGCCGACAGAACATCATCAAAGTGCGTTCTATTTTAACTGCTCTGCCTGTGAACTGCTTCACAACCCTCCTCTACCCCAGCTCCTCCTTCCTGATTTCACCATGGTCATATGTATCATCATTAATGGTCTGTTTTGTGTCTTTGCTGCTGCTCTCCCTGCCTTGGCTTTTCATGTATGCATCTGAAAGAGAGGGGAGGTGTGCTCTCCCCACCTCAAGCTTTGGCATTCAGGCAGGGAGCTCCCAGAACAGAGCCATACCCCTAAATATACCTCACTGGATCCAGATAATTAACTCTTTTTACGAGGGCGGTCCTGACTGAACAGTTTTTAGATTCTGCAGCAGGACCAGCGTGAACTCTTCCTTCATACCATCAAAGTGTGAAAGCCAGAGAAACTTTGTAACGCCGCTAAATGATGAAGACTCGCTGACCTGTAGATGCCGGGCTCCTGCAGGTCAATGGTCTCGCTCGTGTAGTCTCTCAGGATGAAGGGGAACACCGGGTACTGCATGAGGTCGTTGAAGGAGCGACCCGCGTGCTTGTTGAGGTGCGTGAGGTACTCGAAGTTGGAGATCTGACCCGAGCCCCACAGCTGAGTGAGCGCCGTGATGTTCCCGTGCTCCAGCAGGTTGGGGAGGTCAGAGGTCAGGATGTTGTGGTAGACGTCGTCACGGAACTGAGGCGGGAAAAAAGGAGGAGGAGTCACAGCGTTAGTGTTAGGACTTTAGGAAACATGGAGGACAATCTCTCCTGCAATGTGAAGGACAGTCCAGTAGGGAGGGACGGGTCCATTCTGATACCTCAGCCTTAAACTGACATAGAAGCACTCCTACAGAGGAATGAGGAACCAGAACAGGCATCAGGACGTTGACCTGCAAGGAGGACTGAAGGCTGGTGGTGCTAGCTCTGCTATCTGTAGCCACACTCTGTGAACCAGTTTGTCGTCTACCTGCAGACTCTGTGGTCCCGTGTTTAGCCGCTCAAGTATTTGAGCTCAGTTTTGACTGCTGTCTAACGTATCTGATAGGTTTCTATTCTAGTCAATGTGTTAGCTTCCACTGGATCATGGAGCATGGACAGAGCAGATGGAGCTGGACAGGAAGTCAGGTTTCACCAAAACAAAATGAAAACATCCGGTTAATTTTCAGAATAAAACACTCTGTGTTATCACCAGATCGTATTTCACTTAACTACAACAACAAACCAAAGTCATGATGAGCGGAGCCAGGCCTGGAGTCAACAGCTCAGAGGTTTTCAGAGGACCAGAAAGACAACATGGATGAGGAGAGGAGGAGGAGGAGGATCCTTGATTCAGTGATTACAGCGGGGAAACCTCGGTCACATGACTCCAGCTGTCCAACGGTCCAGCATAGAGTCGGACCGCAGCGTATTGGAGACGGACCAAAGTGGAAGTCCAATGTGAGTCTTAACTAACCTTTAGACTAGTCGGTCAGTTGATACTTGAAGACTATAGTTTGATTTCCTGCAGACCCTGCAGAGCCGGGCGGATGTGAGGACGTAAACCATAAAGACATTTCAAGATGCTCCGTGTTATCTGCTCTTTACCATCAGAGGAGTCCTTCACCTCGTCCTGTCTGTCACCTTTGTCATACATTTTAATATCTGAATGAAACACGGTCTGAATTCTTCCTCTCGTAATCAGCTGGGTCATCTTTTTATGGATTCAGGTCTTTGTCACTAAGAACAGAAACCTTAAGTCTTTTAATTCAGCGCTCCTCTTGACCCGTGCTCCTCCTCACCTTGGTGTTGTCGAAGGCTAACAGCAGGGTCCTCCCGTTGGTGAGGAAAATCTCCACCGCGTTGTCTCTGAGCTGCCACCAGCGCTTGTGCACCTCCTTGATCTCCTCGTACGTCCAGGAGAAAGAGGGCGCCTCCGTCTCCCCGTGAAGGACCTGTACAAACAAACAAACACGTCAGGAGTCTGCAGCCGGCAGGCGGACAGTTCAGTGGTTCTTATCCACAGAGCAGATCTCTGTGTTCACACGTCTCTACAAAGGGAACATGTCACTGGATTCATGAGTTCTTATAAAACCTCAAAGTTGAACTGAAGTCAGGAGATTCTGTCCTCTCAGATTACCTTTAACTCCTGGCTCGTCTTTACCTGGTTGTCGTGAGCCTCGGCGACATTGTCCTCCACAAAGTACATCCCAGACTTCCCTGTGAAGTGAGACGTGATGTAGTGAGAGCAGAAACTTGACAGAGAGGATCACAGCGCCGCAGAGAGAGGACATGTTACTCTCTGCGCCGTGTTTTATGCATGGAGCAGCTGTGAGAGCCGGTCAGCGTCTTACCCAGCAGCAGCTCCCCTGCCGTCTCTCTGGAGGGGGCCACGCTGATGCACCGTCTGGTGAACCTGAGGACAAAGACACATTTCTCAAACCAGAAACACTCGGCCTGAATAAAGCATGAACACTTCTCACCGCAGCACGATGAGGAGACATTTATGTGCTTAATTTAGATCCTCCGGGCTCCCTGAGAGCGCCGTGATGTTTACTAAAAGCTCCCAGGCGGGCAGAGAGGCGGAGGAGAGGAGATCATACCTGATGGGCTCGCTGGTGGCTTTGTCTTTGACGGTGGACGAGAAGGAGGAGTGGGTCTTATCCTCAAACAGGAAGGACAACGCCGGCTTCACCGTGTCTGAACAAAGACAGGGAGGGGGCGGAGTTAAGAAAAGCACACCAGACACTAATTGACCCTTTACGCCCTCACCTCAATGTTTATCCTCAGCTGATAAGTTACGTAACACAACGCATGGATGCTAATATCAACCAACATTAGCCAGATCATCACCGTGGGGAATAACTGAGCTCCTCCCTTCACCTGTGTTTTATCATATGAGGCCCCAAACACCTCGGGAGGCTCAACAATTAGCTCTGGTGCCCTCTTGTTCACGCTCTACCTCCCCCTGCTATCTCATTATGACGAAGGAAGAGAGAGAAAGAGAGGAGTCTGCAAAGAGGTGCAAGAAAGAGGACTGGGAAGGCATAAGCAGAATGTGTTGGGGTTTTAATCCCTGCTGGGTTAATCTGTACACTTTACCTCCCCCTACTCATTTTAACAAAGGTAGAGAGAGAGGGAGAAAGGGGGACAGAGAAAAGTGAGAGGAGTCTGCAGAGAGATGTAAGAAAGAGGACAGGGAACACAGAGCTAAGGTGAGAAGCCTTTTTTTTGGGGGGGGGGGGGGGCGCTGCAGCTCACCCCTGCTGGGTCAGGCTGTACTCTTTATCTCCCCCTATTTCCTCACTTTAACAGAGGGAGAGAGAGGGAAGAGAAAACAGAGAGAGGATTCTGCAAAGATGTGCAAAAAGAGGACACTGAAAGCAGAGTCAGGAGGAGAAGCCAGGTCAGGCTGTACGCTCTACCTCCCCTAGAGAGAGAGAGAGAGAGAGAGAGAGAGAGAGAGAGAGAGAGAGAGAGAGAGAGAGAGAGAGAGAGAGAGAGAGAGAGAGAGAGAGAGAGAGAGAGAGAGAGAGGCATCTTTTCTCCTCATCTAGATCCACTGACTTGTTCTTACCGCTTCATGCACTCCCAGTTCTCCCAGTTCTCCCAGTAATGAGACATTTGATCGACTCTGAACCCTCTTCATCCTTCCTCTACTGCACCGACCCAAACTTTCCATCCTCGCTTTCTCCTTTCGTACATTCCCCCACAGAGACCTCCCAGCGTCGTGTCAGAACTATAAACTACACTCTCACAATCATTATTTGCACGTTAACAAGATGTCCCCTTTATAACATCAATCTTCAAACTTCAAATGAAGCTTGACCTCTCAACTAAACTTCTGTATTAAACCTCTCGTGTCTTACGTCTCTAACCAGCATCTTATTGAACCGATACGAGCATGAACAGCCCGTTAATTCTTGCACAGCTGACTCTAACTCAGACAATATGGCTGTGAATGCATCTTGGTATGTTCACGGGACACAGCACAGGAGTGTTTCTTCACCTTCTGGCTTGCGTCGGTCCTTCAGCAGGTATTTGTTGGGGATGGTGAGGTAGCATCTCTGCAGCCGCCGTCGCTCCCTGTTTGGCCCCTCGGTGGGGTCAAGCTGCCACGACGTCGGGTAAGACGTCTGGTCGTACCAAACCGCCCTGAAACAGAGAACAGACGTTAATTTAAACACGACTCATACTCTTTAGATTCTGCACAGCGTGTCCTGAAACGTGTGTTTCACATCCAAAGCTCTGCAGGTAGATCCTGATGCACCTGAACTCTCTGTAAACATACTACTGTATTTATTCAGTGTGTGGGTGAAGCGTTTGTTTGCTCTGCTGCACGCCTACACTCACAGATCTGTTTACTAAACAAGCCCTGATGATGAATTATGTGATGTTGGTGTTGATCAGAGTCGTGTTATCAGAGCTTCATGTGAGACACAGTTTAGTTAGTTTGTGTAAAGCTGATCTGAGCTCAGATTGGATGCCCACCGGTCGTGTGTGAGCTGCTGCACCAGCTCCTGCCAGTGCCTGCTGGCGCTGAGGTCGGTCTTGTAGAGTCCTCTGATGTGCTGGATGACTTTCTTCCTCTCCATGCCTTGCCGCAGAGACACGTTCTGAGTGATATCGGCTGCGATCTTGGAAATGTCCTTGGACTTTCCGTCCAGCCTCTGAATAAGACTGCAGAGAGATAAAAACGGAGGGATTAGCAGATGGGAACAAAGACACGCTTCTTATTTCATATTTTCTGGAGCTGCAGATTAATCTCTCAAACTCACTTCCTCTGAGTGTTGGCCATTTTCTTCTCCCACGCCAGTTTGCTTGTTTTCTCCTCCGCTTCATATTTAAATTTCTCCTGTGAACACAAGTGAACAGTGAGTTGGTGATTTTCCACGAGCTGTGTTCGCTCTGAGACTCTGTCCTCTGCGGGCGGTGTTTACCTCTTTTATGGCCTTCAGCAGGTCCTGTTTGTGCGGCGCGTTCGGCGGGATGCAGCGATGACCGCAGAGCTTGAGCGACGTCATGAACACGCCGACGGCGTTCAGCTCCTCCTTGCTGAGGTTGTCCTTGTGGTCGTGCTGCATCTCGTAAAGGTAGAGCGACAGCTTCGGGCCGTGCTGAGAGAAAGAAAGACAGAAGAAGAAGAGGAGCGTTTTCTTTTTGTCTGCCTCACGCTGTGACGGACAGAAACAAGTGTTATCTCGCCGGTTGACCTTCAGTGAAGCCCGAGAGGAGGCCGCGGAGTAAAAGAAGACTCCCGCGGTGAAGAGGAGCATGAATACATCTCTCAGAGTTATTTTAGAGTCGCTGTCTGACAGCTGCTGAGAAAACTTGTCTGAGGGAGTGAAAATGCAACGACTCTGACAGACTCTTCTCCTGCAGCAGACAGCAGTGGTCAAACATTCTGCACTGGAGACCAGAGAAGCATCATTATGGAGCTTAAAATACCCAGGATGCAGTGAAGTCCCTGCACAGATATGCTCTTTCATTCTGCAGATTTAACATCATTTGCTTCCTTACATGCTGAGTATTTTAAGCTCCAGGTTTCAGACTCAGTTTCTCACCTCCAGACCCGGGCTGAGGCTCTCCTTCAGGATATCCAGATGCCGTGGATCAAACACAAACTCCAGCGTCTCCTTCCTGTCGGTCAGCGGCAGTGAAGGACTGAGCGTGTGCACGAGCAGGCGGCCGATCTGAACCCTGAAAGTGTCCCGACACGACCACAGGATCCTCCTCCACTGCTGGTGTGGGGCTCCTCCTCGACCCGTGCTCCCCTGTGGGGATCACAAACATCAACACCAGGTCTCAAAGTAAAACTTTAAACTTCCCAGAGAGCGACTTCTCACCAGGCTGATCTTGATCCCGTCCATCATGAGTCGCAGGATGTCTTTCTGGAAGCTCTTCTTGCTGGCGGGCGGCAGCGTGAAGGGGGTGGGAGAGTGAGGCACAGAAGAGGAGCCGCTCTCCTCCTGCTGCGGATCTCCTGGGTCTGGGGTGAGAAGCTGCTGGTCCGGAGAGTCGGGGATGTTCAGCAGGTCAAATAAATCCTGACTCACATCTGAAACGAGAGACGAATTCACAAAGAGGAGACAGCAGGTGAAATAAACTCAGAGGTAAACTTTCAGAGTGTGGTGTTCTCAGACTCCTGATAACTCAGAGGATTCATGAGGTGCTTTTTGACGGCAGGAACTTTCCCCAGGAACTAGAGACATTTTGAGGAACTCTGCGCGTTTCAACAGCAGGAACCAGGGTCTAACTTCAGTTCCTGGGTAGTTAAATTCCCTGCTCGGGGGGTCCAGGAACTTTAGGGGGCGCGGCCTGCAATGCTGAACGTGTCTGATTGGTAGAGTACCCTCCGTGTTTTTATCCCCCCCTCCGTCCACACTAACATCACACACACCTGTGATTCTCTTGGTTTAATAACTCCTGAACATCGGTCTTCTCTGAGCCTGATAGTGTGAATGCGTCTCTGTCAGCTCCCGGTGTTCCAGTTTGAAGAGTGACCCTGTAAACTGGAGACCTTCAGCTGAACGTGTCAGTGTTTGTGGAGTTTACAACAGCTGTTGAAACACAGAAGGAGTCCTCGGGAATGCATCCTAGTTTAGTTTTTATTCAAACGTCCAAATATCCTCATCAGATATTTAATGATCGTCTAAAGACGTTTGTGAGGGATGCATCCGGCTGAGAGTCTCCAGTTAACAGGGTCGCTCTTTAAACTGGAACACCGGTCCATCTCTGACATGGCTTTTAAAATCTGTCTTCTTGTTTTAAGTCGAGCGTTTCAGACGTTTTGAATCCTCTTTGTCTCTAGAGCTCGTCTCCTTCTAAGAGTTTGATCAAAGCTCGATCACAAACAGCACAAGAGGAATCTCCTTCATGCTAACAGGCTAATTGTAGTGTCACCATCGCCTCTTTCTTACTGCCCTCTACTGGTCTGGTGGTGTAGTGCAGTTACTTTTTTTTTCTCCATACGTCACTGGCCTGATTTGCATCAACTTCACAGGACTTCAGACCTCGGTGGAAACACAGACAACCAAAAGGGCCAAAGGAACCATTTAGTTCCTGGAAAAGAAGTTCTAAAAGTTCCAGGAACTTCTGATCAAAAAGCACCTTTAATTAAAGACGTCTTTTAAAGGCACTATGAGGAGTTTTGAACTGGCTGAGAAACAGACTGAAAATGATCCTGATGCCTCTTTATAACCTTCAATAGCAAACAAGTCCATCAACAGCATCACTGGCACCTTCTCTGTTGTAATTTTTAATGCCTGAAACCGCCCTGAGGGGGTAGGTGTCAGACCAGATGATGGACATCTTGCTTCAGAAACAGCCTTTATGCCTGATAAAGTTGACTGTTGAACACAACAGGATGAGGCTTTTGTTGAAAACACTACTTTTGCATGTATAGGACAAGAGATAAGAGATATCACTTTGTCCACAAGGGGGCGCCAGATTCAATACAAAACAAAAGTTCCTCACAGCAGCTTTAAACTAAAGAATGACGTCTTTTCAAAGAGTGAATATCATAAAGATGAAGAGAACAGAGAAGATTTGAGCAGATAAGGAGGCGCAGTCAGAAGTTGTTACCATGGTAGATGAGTCTGTTGACGGCGAGGACCACGAGCCTCTGCAGCCGCTGGACGAACTCGGTCTCGTTGGCCCGGATCGGGTTTTCCTGGCTCATCCTCCTCTGCATCATCTGGTGCAGCTCATCGCTTGCTACAGATCGCATCCGCATCAGGAGCGAGTCGGCCTGAGCGAGGGAGAAGCGACGCCGCCCTACAAAAGAACAACATCATCTCATGATCCGGTTTAAAGCCCTCAATGTGTCAACGGCACGCTGTTTGTGAGTGAAAGCCGCGTTCTCTTCCTTCAAAGGTCAGCGTGAGGTTATGCAAATTTCTGGTGAATGATTGAGCGAAGAGAGGATTAAAGAGATCCCTGATCAGGATGCCCTCTGTGCAGAAATGCTTAACCGTGATTTAGTTAAACATTCAAACATGCACACACAAAAGGCACCAGTAGCACCGGCAGGTACTGGGCAAATTAACCCCCAGGTGAGTGCGAGGGGGAGGAAGGTGAGGTCACTGCAAACTTGAGAGTCATGCTCCGTGTGAGGGAGGATGATCTCGGCCTCGGCTACCTGCGTCACCGTGGAGCATGTAGGACGGAGCTCCGGAGGGGGAGGGGAGGGGGGAGTCCTGGGACAGGAAGCTGAAGGGGGGGGAGAGGGGGATCTGACCGTAGGAGCAGTAGTGCTGACGGGGGATGCGGGGGATAATGGAGTCTTTCATGGCAATGGAACCTTTAGAGCGGGATGAGGAGAGGAGGATGAACACACAGGTGAGAGGAGAAGAGACTGAGAGACACTCAGGATCAAAAACAAACAACTACAGACTGAATCTCTACTTCTGAGACTACGACATTCAACAGAGACAATCAGGGTCATCGCTCAGGGAGAGACACTACGATCAATCTTCATAACATGGTGCAGAAAACAATGAATGAAGAAGCCAGAATACAAAATACAGAATAATAAAAAAACACCACATACTGCAGAGGAACTTAAATAAAAGTAAGATAAAAATGTATTAAAAACAATAATAGGTGCATTAAAGTAAAACAGCAAAATGCAAACCAAACATCACATTTTAATTATGAATTAAATAAATAATTTTATTGTTTAAATTCTTAACAAAGGATCAAAAACTGTCAGAGCTTTGGAAAATAAACATCCTGTCTTTAACTTTAATAGAAACTTTTATAATTTCTCAACATTTTCCAAATCAGTGACTGTATATAAAGATGGACGACACGTATCTGCTGTCGTACAAAAGTGAAGCTAAAATAACCCGACGACGGGCGCTGACGTATTTAGTTAAAGGAGACGCTAAAAGTGACGTGTAACTTCCTGTAAAACTCAAAGTTCGTGAGATGAACTTTTATCGGCATTTCTTTTTTGTCGTATCAAAGGTGAGCTACGTCCGACACACCTGTGTGACTTACATCCCGATATTAAATCCAAAGAGATGTTTGGATTGTGGAACAGTGCTATAATATTCCGCTCTAATGTTGCGTTCACACCAGAAGTGAATAAAATCAGTCTTGCAAGTGTAAAGTCGATGTAAAGATACGAGTAGACGTAAGTTCTTGTTGAGCGTCACGAATGACACGAATTCACGACGCGTTCAACGATCTATTGGCTTTGTTAGCTTATTCCTGAGAGATCTTCTGGTGACGTACGACGTGAAGAACAGACTAGCGGAGATTCATTCATCTGGAAATGGAGGAAAAATTGTGTCCGTGTGTCGCCGACCTGATTCGTACGACTGAAACAGGAATAAACAGGAGCTCACTGTGAGTGACGAGTTTTAGTAGGATCATCTGCTAAGTTGTGATTACCTATACTGCAGCCAATCAGCAGGGGGAGCTCTAGATCTCTTGGTATCACGGTCACTGAACACTTATGCTGTCAATGACCATGTAGCATCATACTTTAATCATTTTATCATTTTGTGTCTTGTGGTGTCGTTTCGCATAGTATAGCGTGGTGGACGTGGTTTCTGTGATGTCTGTTCCTGAAGCGCTATTTTGAAGCTGATCGTCGGCGGGAACCATGTTGGATATGCTCTGAACTCAACCTTACTTCTGTCGAGGTGAAGAGGCGGGCTTTGAGCTTCCTCGCCAACAGCTACAGTGTTCCTGTCGTGGAATTTTCATAGTCTTATATATATGTATCTAAGAATGTTTAACTATTGTATTCTTTCAGTCTAAATGTCAAGTTAAAGTAACTTGATTCCTATGTCATCTGTTACGGGCGAGATCGTGTCAGGGTAGTAGTCAAGGTCTCTCCCCCTGCTCCTGTCTTTATCTGTGTGTTATGGCCGACTTACTGTCTCCAGAACTAGAGCACAGGTCTTCTTCCCACTTGTTGTGTTCCTATTGTCCAAACATGGTTATCTAACTTTAGTGTCGTCTTCAGAGGGAATAAATACCATGCCAAGGGTTTTGTCTGTCAGAACTGACTTGGCATTGCACTGCACTCTCCTGCCTGTGTACTGTTATGTTATTTCTCCTTGGCCAAGTTCTACATAAACTATTTCAACGTAAGCCGTCAGAGTCTCCTGAGTCTTCTGTGTCCAGTGTCCAGTTTGTTGCTGAATTCCATCACAGTTCCCGCCTGTCAATCAAGTCAGCTGAGCCTCTCATAATGGAAAACTCATAATCTTAATATCTTCGAAATTGCCGCGATATGAAAAATGTGCCCCCGTTGAGTGTGTGCCGATCGAGAAATGAGCTATCCAGACTCCACTCGTCTTTTGTACCAGACTGTAAACATGTTTATTTCTGCTGTAAAGATCGTCTTCTTTGAATGGGTGTGTATGTGGTTTCCGGTACTTCCAGAGCCAGCCTCAAGTGGACACTCAAGGAACTGCGGTTTTTAACACTTCCGCATTGTCTTCAATGCTCACGGCCGGAGGTTGCCGCTTGGTCGTGCCCTGTCATGTCTTAATCTAGAGTATCTTATCGATCCTGTCCTGTCGTTTCGTATCGTATCGTATCTTAGTGTCCTGTTGTATCGTATTGTATTTTATCGTATTGAGTAGTGTCGTAGATTGTGTTGTAACATATCGAGTCGTATCATATCCTGCCATAGCGTGTCATGGCATAATGTATCTTATCATATCATATTGTATCGTGTCGTGTCCTGTTTGTCGTATAGTAACATGTCATATTGTGTCATTTCGTGCAGTGTCTTCGTCTATCGTATCCTACCGTATCCTATCGATCATGTCGTGTCGTATTGTATCCATAGACTGTATAAATATGGACGTAGTATCCGTGACGTCACCCATCTGTTTCTGAAGAGCTGTTTTGAGGCCAATCGGCGGTGGCAGCCATATTGCTTCTGTCGAGCGATTGTGACGTAAAGAGGCGGGCTTTGAGCCTCCTAGCCAACAGCTGCAGTGTTCCCGCCTGTCAATCAAGTCAGCTGTGCCTCTCATTGGAAGACTCCTAATCTCTGTATCTTCAAAATTGCCACGTTACAAATAAATTCACCCCCCTCACAGTGAGAGGACATCGAGAAATGAGCTATCCAGACTACACTGGTCTTTTGTACCAGACTATAAACATGTTTATTTCTGCTGTAAAGATCGGCTTGTTCCCATTCATGTGTATGTGGTTTCTGGTACTTCTGGAGCCAGCCTCAAGCTGAACCTAGATGAACTGCAGTTTTTAACACTTCAGCATTGGACTCATATTTTTAGACCGGAGGTTGCCGCTTGTCGTAAACACAGAACATCCTGGTGCAAATAAATTGAGTCAATGATTGTATTCATGTCTGGGGTGAACACGATGTAAGACATAAGCAGCTTTCTATCATCTGTTCTTCCTCTACAGATCATAATCATGAATTCAAAGAAAACTGTGATGTATTATTTAATATAAAACTTTGTGGAGAGCTGATTTGATTTAAAAGTAAGGATGCAAATTCAATATATCCTCTGAAATCGATGCTTGGAGATATTAACCATCAATCATCGATTACTTGTTTATATATTTCCCACAGAAACATGAAGCAGATAACTGAAAGTATTGAACAGCTTCAGATAGAGGAGGAGTACAAACTGTCCGACACGCTGGATATCCTCCTGCAGAGCGAGGCTCAAACTGCTAAACGTGGATTTGCTGCAACAACAGAGCTGAACAGAAACATGTTTCAGACTCAGAGTCCAGTTTTCTGCTTACTTGTTCTCACTTAAAAAAACAAGCATGTCCGCACGGTCGGGAGCACAACCAGGTCAGGATCAGACCGGCGGCAGGAGCGCGCTCAGACGGCGCTGATGCTGCTGGTCTGCAGAGAAACTGGTGTGTGGATTTGGAGGAAAGTCAGAGCACAGAGTTTCACAGGCTGTCAGCTCTGAAATTTACGTTTCCTGTAAACGTCACATTTTCAAAAATCAAATAACTAATTCAAAGTAAAGTAGTCAGAAACATGAACACTGAGACATGAATCAGCATGATAAGAACTAACTATAATGACAGGAACCATGTTTGAGGGACATTTATTTGACCTGTGTTTTGATTTTAGAATTTCACCCATGTCCCATCTGTTAACATGGAGATGGCGGGGCTTATGAGCTATACTGCAGACAACCACCAGGGGGAGCTCTAAATGTTTGGCTTCACTTTCAGGAAGGTGTCCATATTTTCCTGATTTATTTTATTGTATTGATCTGGAGTCGTGATCGTTCGTCGTTGAGTCATCGCCTTCACTTCCTGTTTATTGTAACTCCTGTATCCTGTATCGGTTCGCAGCACTTACCCGCGATGCTCTTCCTCTTCTGATAGATGGCGTGATGAGGAGAGCTCGGTGCGTTAATGGAGCTGCTCATCTTCTGAGGCTCCTGATTCGCCGTCGTCTTTATGAACTCGATGGCCGACTGGAGGACGCGGAACTGCAACGCCACCGCCATCTCTGAGACGAAAATAAGACACACCACCAAAATTAAAGTTACTGACTCCAAAGAGCTTCAAGCAAGAAACTATAAGGGATTGAAAATGACTGAGGAGGGGTCCAGATTTGGTTTCAGGAGCCCACTTGAACTTCTCCTGATTGACTCGGCCCGTCACAGGACTGCAGTGTCTCGTACTTCGACATATTCGATGTATATAGGCTATAGGCCTAGACTGCTATAGGCTCAGACTGCTATAGGCTCAGGCTGCTATAGGCTCAGGCTGCTATAGGCTTAGACTGCTATAGGCTCAGACTGCTATAGGCTCAGGCTGCTATAGGCTCAGGCTGCTATAGGCTCAGGCTGCTATAGGCTTAGACTGCTATAGGCTCAGACTGCTATAGGCTCAGGCTGCTATAGGCTCAGGCTGCTATAGGCTTAGACTACTATAGTCTTAGACTGCTATAGTCTTAGACTGCTATAGGCTCAGACTGCTGGGGGAACACACTGGGATCCTGTCTTTCCCTCTCTCTCCTCTCTCTGCCTGTCTCTCACTTTAACTCTTCCTGTCCCATTAAAGTTACTAACCATAGACCTTTCTGGAGTCCCTGAGCTCCCTTGTCTCGTAGGTTCCTCTGGATCTCTGCTGCTGTGGACGTGCCAGACTCCAGCTGCTACAACTACTACTATCCGTCTCTCCACTATCATCTCTCTCTCTCTTCATCTCCCTCTATCCCTCTCTCCAACACGGTAGGTCTCAGCAGATGTGTGTCTAACATGAGTCTGGTCCTGCTGGAGGTTTCTGCCTGTTAAAGGAAGTTTGTCTTTGCCACTGTAACTTGCTAAATGCTGCAAAGTGCTCTGCTCATGGTGGATTAAGATGAGATCAGACTGAGTCCTGTCTGTAAGATGGGACTGGATCTGATCCGGTCTTGATGTTGGGTCTTTGTTGATAATAGAACATAGAGTACGGTCTTTAACTCACACAGAGCTGCTGTGAGAGGACCCTGAGGTATGGTTAGTGTAAAAAGCTGGATGTTCCTTTATTCAGCTCGGTCTTAGACATCATATTCTTCCTTCACTCCCTGCAGGCTGTGTGAGGTTCCTCTTCTAAAGCATACTCAGGTTTTTCATGATCATCCAGCCAGAAGAATCAGCATTAATGGAGACATTTACTAACAAAGCTCATCACTTATGTCACCATGCATGGGACAGGAAACAGGAAACGAGTCCTGAGCTCCAGAAGGTGATTTAAAAAAATCTAAGGTTGTGTTTAGATGACAGATTCAGGACATTTCAAGCCTCTGTGTTGTTTGTGTGATCACAGAGAGACGATAGAAGAGTCTGTGAGGTATTTCTAAATTTATAACTTCAGATGAGTCTCAGCTCGTCAGTGACAGCACCGTTTCTTTCTGCAGAAGCTGAAGATGGATTTTGTATGTGTGCTGTATTTCTACGGCTCCGGTCCTCACCCTGCGTGCGTCGCATCTTGCTCGTCTGCATGAAGCCGAGCAAGGTAATGAGGTCCTCGATGATGCGGAAGTACTGGGACCCTGAAGAGCTGCAGGAGTGGATGGTGACGGCGACTAACAGCTGCTGGATGTCACACACCAGGAGCTTGTAGTCGTTCAGGGGGATTCTGCAGAGGGAGGAGGAGGAGGAGAAGAGAGAGAATATGAAGCAGAGGAAGCGATGAGTCTCTCTCTGATACACCGGATCAATGAACAGTGAGAGGATTAATGATTTGATTCCAGCTCCGAGACTAAAACCCCCCAGAGCGCGTGGAGCCATACCCGTTCTCCATGCCGTTGAGCGTGGAGAGGGTGTTGAAGAGCACGTAGAGCAGCCCGTGGTCCAGCAGGATGTCGGCCAGCTTGGGGCAGGCGTTGAGGAGCTGCAGCAGCATGCACAGGATGTTGTGCACCAGAGAGTTCTCATACAGAGAGTTCTCGATCAGGCCGAGCACCGGGATGATGCAGCGCCTCCTGAAGGGAGAGATGTTTTCCATTTCTTCCAGATCCAGACTGAAACACAGGAGAGAGGGAATACATCACACAACGAGAAAGGAAAGGTTGTAAAGCACTGACAAAGGAAAAGGAAACTCTACAGAACGGCATCCATCTTTGAACTCGAGAGCAGAGCATGTTAATCCATTTAAGTCACACTGGTTTGAATATTTCTACTGTTCTTACATCTCTTTCTTTTTCTGTGACTCAAACTTTGAACGTGTCTGTGAGACATACGCTTTTGAATTTGTTTGCATCTCTTTTGCCATCTTTATCGACAAGGTTCACACTGTTTTCCAGAGATCATTTTCCAGAGATCATTTTCCAGAGATCATTTTCCAGGACATTTTCATAACAGTAACAACCATACAACCAACATAACAACCATAACAGTGTCTTACCTGTCGCTGTGGAATAAACGAGGATCAATACTCTTTGTAAATAAACATATAAATATACCATGTATATTTATTATTATTTAACCATCACCTACTATACTCTTTTAATGTAAAACTACCTCTGCACTACTCACCACTGCACTATTATCATATTATTTTTTTAGCCTGTACATATTAGTCATGCCTATTTGTTGTTCTTTTTGTGTTTACAGTTGATGTTATTATTATTATTATATTTATATTTTTATTTGTATGCCTTATTCTCATGCCTTTGCACAAAGAGAGCACAATTCCTTGTGTGTTCAAGCATACCTGGCCAATAAAGCTGATTCTGATTCTGATTCTGAACTCTCAGAGATTTAAAAAAGTTTAAACTGTCTTCCTGTGTGGTGATGTCTAATGTGATCAGCGATATCTACAACGTGGAGTTTCTGTGCAGCTGTGTCGCTCTTTTTGTTCCATTTGTTGTCACTATCAGGAGTTTGCGCTCCTACTAGCTAGAGTGCGGTGATTGAGCTCTCAGCCTGCAGGGGAAGTTGTGATGCACAGACCCCCGAGCTCTCTGCCTGACTCCGCAGGTCACTCTTTAACTTAAATATAAGACTCTTTGAATCAAAAGATTACTCCACAAGGTCAATTTACCATAAAATATAAACAATAGACCCCCGTTTTCTGTGAATGCATGATTATGATCAAGTGAGGGAGAACAGATGTGGAAAAAGTCCCACAGTGTCACTGTCTTTTCCAGCACAGCGTGGACTCAGCTTTCAATGAATGGGGGTGTGTTTTTTTTAATCATGTCAGGTCGCATGCAGTCATGTTGGAATCATTTTTTCCAGGACATTTGAATTTTTCTACCATTTTCCAGGTTGTTATCCAGCACTGAAAAACTGGTCAACTGTTTTCCAGGTTTTCCAGGACGTGTTCAAACATTCAGAGGACACATCTTAAATGTAGAGAAATATCTGCTTCAAGATGTTTCTCCTTCTTATGTTTAAACATTTAGCTTACCGTTAAAACTAAACGCATATTTCATGAGAGAAAATGACTGAATGCATAAAGAGAAGCAGCCTGTGATGATAGAAGTGTTATATGAGGACTCACTCCTCCTCCAGACCGACCGGCCGTCCAAACAGCATCTCCAGGAAGCACTCGAGGAGCCCCTGGCTGCCCTGGTGGATGTACAGCTGGTTGGCGAGCAGAGAGAAGCCGTGGTTCTTCAGGAACTTCTCCTTCTGCTCCTTCAGGGCTCGGCTGAAGTACGCATCCAGCAGCTAGGAGAGAGGGAGGGAGTGAGACACAGATTTATTCATCATCTAGATTGAAAGTCTGAGTCCGTCTCAGTCCCATCGGTTAAAGTACGAACCTTCATGACGCCCTGCTGGATGAGAGGGGACGAGTGGTTGACGAGGACGATGAGCGCCTCGGGTTGGATGAGTTTGTCCATCACCTCCTCCAGCATGAGGTCGGGCAGCAGCAGCAGGATTCCTCTCAGCAGGTCGTAGAGTCCGCAGCAGATCAGCACCAGGCAGTCCTCGGAGCTGGACCTGCAGACGCCACACACACATTTAAAAAACAGAGCGCTGATTTAACGCTGACTCATTCAGTAACAGCTGACGGGCTCCACCTGTCATTTGACTCCGCCTTGCTGTGCGCCCTCTCATATCCAGGCGAGTAGGTGTAGCTCTCCCAGTCTTCCGGCATGGACGCTCGGTCTGCCGCCGTGGGCCAGCGTCCGATCGCCAGCGAGCCGTTTGGAGCCGGGAAGGCCAGACCCAAACTGGCGAGGTTACTGTGGCTGCGCTGGAAGGACTGGATCCCTTTAAGGCTGTCGGGACGCCGCGGTGCTTCATCGCTGGCCCAATCAAACCTGTCCTCAGACTCCGCCACGCCCACGCTGCCCTCCGCCAGGCTGTCCACCTCCGCCGCCTCGTCTCGCTCCTCCTCCACGCTGATGGAGGGCGTCTGCATGGCCCGTCCCTCTCCTGCGTCTTTGGACTCGCAGATGGTTTTTGCTGACTCACAGCTGCTCAGGAGCTGCTCCTCACCTCCGCCCTTCTTCAGCGTCTCCGTGCTGCCCAGACCCTGCTGAGTGGCGAGGGAGACCCCGTCGCCTTCGGCTCCCTCAGCGGGGACGCCAGTGTGTCCGAGTCGAGGAGTCAGCAGAGGGGAGGAGTACGGAGACGGAGCGAGGCTGGGGGGGCGTAACGACTGATCGTCTCCTCCGTGCTCCGGGGAAGGAGCGGGGAGATGACCTGGAAAATCAGACAATGACTCAGCACTTTATTTATTAAACTCTTTACCTGAAGGACGCAGGAGGGATCATTTTAATGCAGGTGCTCTCGCAGTAACAGAAGCATTACTCAGAGCTTTGAGGTTGTGATAGCTGAACATTAAATTATTGCATTAGACTGAAAACAGATCTTGTGTTTGCAGGACGGAGCAACAATCAACACGCAGGTCGTAGAGGAATAAAAACATCTCTCTAAGATCTCCTGAGCTGCAGTCGGATTACAGATTAACTCTCTGCAGCAGTCGTACCTTCATGAGGAGCTTCAGCGAACACCGTCGGGGAGAGCGACACCACAGAGCTGCAGGCCGACTTCCCCCCGCTGTTGGAGTGTCTCAGGTACATGATGGACTGCACCTTCTCCTGGTACAGCTTCCCGTCTGAGAAACAAAACCAGAAAAAAATTCACAAACAGGACTGCATGGCTCATAAAAACCTGGCAATTTCCACCCAGAGAGCAAAGCAATGCATGATGGGAGGTGCTGTTCCCTCACCTATGTGCAGGTAGAAGTAGAAGCTGGACGGAGTGTGGCAGACGTAGGTGTTTGTCGGGGGATGAACGGCCAGCAGGAAGTTGTAGATCAGTTTCAGGAGGTCCATGTCCGGAGGAGACCCGAGGACCTCCTGGATGATCTTCACGAATGACAGACAGACCTCCTGAGGGATGGCGGTCAGATGCTCGTCTCGATGCTCCTTCAGACAAACAGGATTTTATTAACGTGTCATGAGTAAAAACACCCGGCCCAAAACAGACTGACAAAGTGTGGCCTACAAGATAACTAACTTTAGCTCACAAGGCAAAAACATGTCAATAAAGTTGTATAGATAGATACCTAAATGCACAACCATAACATGCTGCTTACAAGATATTTAACTTGTACCAACAAGATAACTCATGTCACAAGGAAGCGCAAGATACCTCAATGCCTAAGACAATAGCTTGTCTCTTGCAGGATATTAACTTGTGTGCACAGGATTGTTGCTTTATAAAGGAGCTGTTAAATCTCAGGATGGAGACGTACCTGCAGCACTTGGCAGGTGAGCAGGAAGCGATGAACCACTTCAGCCTTGAGGAACTGACGAATGTTGAAGACCTGATGAGGGTGGTGGACCCTGATGAGGATCTCTAACGCTGCAAGAAGAGTCTCCCACACCCCGACCTGCAGAAACAGCACAAAGAGTGAACGACAAGGGAGACACAAAGACCGGTTTTAGTGTTGTTACTCTGCAAGTAAAAACATGACAGAGAGCAACATGATTCTTAGAGAGCAACAGTTAAAGACAGAGACAGGCTGAAAGCAGAGAGAGGAGAACGTCAGTGGTTGCTTCGTGTTTCAGTTTCATATTTATCTCCATCTTCCCTGATGGTTGGACACAGCAGCTCTTTAATGGTTTTACATAATCCTCTTCAGAAGAATGAACTCTTCTAACCCGGAGTTGTCTCTGTATTAATGTTTATACTCAGTGGCCGCAGCTTCTGAGGCTGTTTACACTCAACAGGACTCGGTGTTGACTCAGGACTTTGTGGGATCATGACACTCTTTGAGACCCAAAGAAATAATAAATAAATGAATAAATAAATAATACTGTTGTTGTACAGCAGGCTAAGGTGTGGCATATTTAACCTTGTATCCCAAGTTAAATAAAAAAAAAACTTTTCTAAAATTCTTACAACACGCCTCGTAGTAGACTACAATGTTGATCATATGTTGTGTCTGAGCTGTAGTGCAGCCTCCCTCCACTAGCTGGTGCTGTGGCTCTGTTTAATGTCTGCTGCCATAATGCTCTAAAGCTCTACTACCTGAATGTACCTGACATGTAAACACTCCACCAGAGCAATGAGGAACCAGCACAGGCATGTGGACGTTAACCTGAAGGCTGGTGGTGCTAGCTCTGCTAACCAATCTGACACAGTTTACCTGCAGAGTTATGATCCTGTGTTTAGCTGTGTTTAATACATTAAGCTCAGTGAGTAATTAGTCCCTAACTCTCGGTAAAAATAACACTTTTGATGTCATTGTATTACCTTAAATTTTTAAATCCAACCCAAAAAAATAGAAGCCTCAACCAGCTGTAAAATCTGGAAAGTTGAGTTTGATTTATTTTGAGCACTATGGCGCCTTGTGACCAAAACAGCTGATCTCAGTACGACACAGTGAACAGCTAGTGTGATAAAATACACTTTAGGTTGTTGTGCCTGAGATAAATGTTGTTCAATACCTCAACAAAGCTATGCAGAATAATCAAATGATCCTGTAGACGTGGGCAGCGCTGACTCTCTTCTTATGTAGACGATACACCGACTTGTTGATCATGACCTCAAACAGCTCCAGTTAAATTCCCTGAACTATCCCTTTAATGGTTTCCCAGCCAGACAGCATTATTAGCAGTCTGTTGGTGGTTTCATAACAAACTTCTAAAGTGGAGGTTAAAATCAGTTCAAACCTCTTCACTTGTTTTAAACTCCGGGTGTTTTCAAGGAAACACGATGAAAATGAAATGAAACTAATGAGAGTTGCTCCTGAGGTGTATGAATTTATTACCGCCTCATCATTAAATGATGATTCGAGCGCGCTCTCACTCGTTCTTCAGAAATGAATGTAAATGAATCGACAGACCTTGGTAGAAACTAGAAAGGAGCTCTTTAGTAATGATACTCTTTTCTTTTGCTTCGTCTCTGAACTGAAGAACCTGAAGACCCGAGGAGAAACTGAACGTCTCTAATCGATGTTGAATGAAGAGAAGCTGAACTTATCAAACCCTTGTCCTTCATGTATCTATCTCCTGTCCACTTAAGTTATATTAATGCTGCTGTGTATTTGTGTTTACCTCCGCCTTGGCCCAGATCTTCCAGTCCAGCAGGACGTCTGAGAGCAGCCTGGTATCCTGGACCACAGCGATGGACTCTGTGTCCAAACGGAACTGTCCATCGTCTCCGAGGAGGAGGATCGATCCGCTGCAACATCCGTCCAATAGAGTCTGAAGAGACAGAACCACATCAGGAATAAAGTTCTGGTCACTCACATCAGATGGAGCTGAAACTCCAGAGCTGATACACGAAACCTGCAGTTCCTCCAGTGTCCACTAGAGTGTGTCTCCTGCAGTGAGTCAGTCCCCATAGAGCCCCATGTTAAAATGTTACAGCAGAAATAAACATGTTTACAGCCTGGTACAAAAACAGTTTGGGTCTCTATAGCTCATTTCTCTCTTCATGACAACTGTACGGCTGAATTTATAAACAACTCACCTGTTTACAGCAGGTTAAGGGTTAAAGGGAGGTAGGATTAGGGGCGTGGCCTCTTTGAGTGACAGGTGGGAGCTGCTAGCTGCCTGCCAGTTAAATGTAGCTCTAGCGAAAGTTCAGACAGGAAGACTTTAAAGCAATCACAGCAGTTGTTTAACTCTCCTCTCCCTCGTTCAATAGCTCACCCGCTTCCAGCTGCACGCTCCGGAGCTGTCATTGGTTAATCAGCGGCGGCTGTCATCCAATAGCTCAGTGGCACGCCCTTACCGTCAGCCTATCAACTTTCTGCTGTCTTTTTAAATGTGTCTCTCTCTCTCAATTCCTAGAATTCATCAACCACCACCACCAGAGTCTGGACTCTAGGGGGATTTCTTCTGCTGCCAAATTCACACATCCTACACTCACAAAATGATCCCCATAGAGTCCTTACGCCATGTAAAGTTTCATTATTCATTAAGTTGTAATAAATAACCTTTAATCTTCTACTTGTGTCTCTCCTGATTGAAATAACAATCTCATTTAGTGAGAAACTTGATGTTTAAACAAACTTCTTCCCCAGCTGATGCATTTTCCACGAGGACAGACTTTGTAACTTTGATATCTGAGCATTATCTATCCCCTCACTCCTCTCCAGCTCCACTCTCTCAACCTACCAGCCACTGTGCCAAACTTGAGGCTCAAAGAGGCAGCGGGTGTTGTCACGGTTCTGATAAATGCTATCTATCTAGGAAAGAACCTTACAGTGCAGAACCAGAGACATGAAGGAATCGATGGAGTGTCCTGTAATCCCTTTGGAGTGCTTATCAGTCCGTCAAAACCAAAGCCGTTTACAGCGAGCGGCCCGGTCCGTATTGATCAGTCCGTCGTTTGTGACCGGCCTCTCTGCAGAGGGTATAAATCTAACGGTCCTTCAGGTCTCTGAACCGAGACAAGACAGAAGCTGGAAGCCTTAGACACAGTTAGTCACATTATTAGTCTGTCTGACCGGTGAGCTCTGTTACAGTCAAACAAGGAAGTAAATTTACTCCACAGATCAGTCAGACGGCTGAGAGGTGACCTCTCTTTTCTGATTTATCTTTGTAGAAGAAGAAACAAACTGAGGACAGAAACACAGAATAAACATGTCGGGTTGTTTTTGACACATTTTAAATACATTTGTTGTCGAAGTGTTAGGATTAAATTAAATGTGTCCCAGCTTGCAGAGTTTCTGGATTGGTATCTTTCATTTTCTTTCACAAGTTCTGGGGTTTGAGATTAAACCTGATCTCATATTGATCATCTTCGGGTTTCAGAGGGGCTCAGGAACCTCCAAGTCTCTAAACCATGTCTTTTATCTTATGGGCTGCTTACTGCTAAGAAACTGATCCTCCTATTTTGGAAGAAGAAAGAAGCAGCTACCCTCAAACTGTGGTTAACGGACGGACACACTTCATTTAGAGAGAGTTAGATTTGTTCTTAAAAACAGACTTGAGAAGTTTGGCCCCCACTGATCTCCTTTTTGCAGAACTGAAATGATCGACTTTTTGTTCACTGTCAGGAAGCACTCCTGAGATAGTTATTGTTCTACTGTTAACTCTATGATGAAGACTGTTTTGCCCGATGATAAGGAATGAATAATCTGAATTAGTGATGATGTAGTCTGTGAAGATCAGGCCTTTGATTTACACTGTTATATGAAAAATGAATGTCGATGTGGATGCTTTGTGGAGATCTTGTTTTCTTAATAAACATATTGAAACACAAATTAAAATGTGATCACACGTCCAAATGAAGCGATTGTGGTAAATATAGAAACATAAAACCATCAGAATGAAAATGAGCTGTAGTTATTAGTCGATCTGTCTCTGTTAAAAACAAACATATGTATCCTCTGTGGTGATCTCTGAGGCTCTGAGGACGACAGTAAGATAACCTCTGATTGTAAGCATTTTAAAGATGTTATTTTTGGTCTCACCGTCTCCTGTGACTCCACATGTCAGCTCAAGAAAATCTCACCTTAAAGCTGGGGTTGGTAATCAGATTTAGATATACTTTTTGTCATACTGGTTAAAATGATCTTTATGTCCTGATGGTAATCAATACATGATGTGTTCTTAAAAAAGAGTGAAGAAAAGCTGCTATCTACAGCCGGAGTAAACCTGGGAAAACACCAACCAATCACCGTTTTTTGGCTCCCCAAATTTTAAACCAATCAAATCCCGTCCAGCCGTTCTGCCCTCCTCCTGCGCGTACATTTCCCCGGCGTGCACTCCTCCGAGTCCCCGTCTCCTGCCTCTACTTCCCCTGACTCTACTGACTGCCCCTCTCGCTCGTCCTCGGGCCTGTCCCCTCTGACCTGATGAGGTGCTTTGCTCAGGACTGTAGTCCGGATCAGAGTCTAAAAAGCTCTCACCAACAAGCAGAATAATTAATGACGTTCAGTAAGTCCTACAGAAAATATATATTTATCGTAGCGTCCGTCCGGACGCTGTAGTGATGACGAGCCGATTCGTGAACACGTTGATCTTTAATAACCGGTCACTGTCGGCCGTGATCACGCCAACCAACAAAACAACAATCAATGTTTGAATGAATGAAGAACTTCTCCTCTTGTCTCTCCTCTCTCCCGCTCACACACTCTACACCTCTCCTGATGCCTTCACTGACCGTCAACACTGTAGGAATTAAGAACATCTACACTGAACACGTTTAACAAACAGTAGAGCTGTTACAGTGTTATATATGTGTTATAACTTCTCCCCTGATATCGTGTCACCAGTACAACTGGATAATGCTAGCATGACAGTTGTGAGTACTAACAGCAGCCATGTTTGTTTGTGTTTTTAACTTTCACTATGAGAATGTTTTGGTGAGGACCGGTTTTGAATCAGTCACCATCATATGGTTGAGAATCAGCGGCGCTCGTGCATGTGAGCGGGGGGGGGGGGGGGGGGGGGGGGGGGGCGTCGTTTTGGAGGAGCGCCGAGGGAGGAGGGGTGGGGTTAGACGGAGTCATGAGGAAATGCTACATTCAAATTCATGCTGGTTTTCCGAGACTACCAACCCTAGCTTTAAGATATTTGATTATTTCAATAACTAACTTATTAATCTATCACTGCAGTGTAAAGTTTAGAACTGTCTTCTGTAGACTGCTTTAGCTTTCAGCGTCCTGTGTGAAGCACCTTGAGTTGTCTCTAAATGTTTACCTCGCCTTTTTCTTCAGAGATATCAAAGATTAGTTTCTGCAGCATCATGGAGAGTAAAAGAGGAAACTTAAGAAGAGCTCTGCAGCATGTTCCTCTGTCATACGGGACTAATAATGATTGTTTGAAATCACTCATCCTGCAGCTTTGTGCTTTGTCGTGCAGTTTCCCGGCGCCCGCGGTGACACAGGTGATCAGAGGTGATCAGTGTGACGCTGCAGGAGCTCCGTGTTTCAGCACACGGCTCAATTACACACACAGCTGGAGGGTGGAGTAACTGCGGCGGAGCGTCGGGTCAGATCAGGTGAGAGTTTTACAGCGAGGTGTGACTCACTTTCAGCATGTGATATCCCACGATGCACTTGGTCTTGATGAGGACCTGGTGGATCATGGAGTAGACGTGGTAGCAGTCCATCTCGTGGATGCGGTGCTGGTTGAACTTGCACAGAGACAGCAGAACGCGCAGGGCCAGAGCCTGCGTCTTCTCACAGTCGCTCAGCTCCACCGTCTGAACACGCCGACCCCGAGAGGAGAGAGAGAGGAAGAGGAGAAAGAGAGATGTGAGTAATGCAGGGCTGAGAGCTGAGGAAGGTGTTGCTTGTTCCTAGAACTTCATTTCACACCGTCCCACAGTGATTTGGTTTCCACATGAGCCTCGTATCAAACTGGAGGGAGTGTGAATATCAGGATGGGTTTCTTTTTGAGGAGCAGAGCCTCATGAACGGAGGGAGCATCATACCTGAGCGAAGAGGAAGACGAAGTTCCCCGTCCCTCCGATCTTGTGCAGGACGCTCTGCAGGCCTTGTGTTTCGGTCGGGAGCAGGGACCTGAGAGCGTTGGGCTCCAGGGAAACGCTCTGCACCTCTTTGGAGCTGAACGGACGCTGGGTGACCACCGTCTTGGCCTGACCCTTCAGTCGGATCACGGGCTCGTAGATGGTGTAGACTCTGGGGCTGCTGGGAGCGTAGACCACGGCTAAACTCTCCTACGAACACACACACGGGAAACAGGATCAATGTTTTAAACTCTGGACACCCTGCAGAGTGTAGAAAGTCTGCAGGGGTGCAATGCTCATGGTGGATTAAGGTGGGGTCAGACTGAGTCTTAGTGTTGGGTCTCTGTTCATAATTTGACATAGAGTGGTCTAGACCTCCTCTGTTTGTAAAAGCGTCTTGAGATAATGTTTGTTGTGTTTTGGCGCTGTACAAATAAAGATTGATTGATTGATTAGATACATTTGATTTTGATCTAAATGTTAGAAATCCAAATAAATGAAGATCTGACTGATTGAGGAGTTTCAGGGAGCTCACTTCCCTCGATGAAGGAGTTCAAACTAAACACTAGCCAGCTCTGAGTGTAAAGAAAGGTATAAAGGGGTAGAATAGAATAAATGATCTATCATTCGTCCCATTCCTGCTTTTCTTTTCCTATCAGCAGAGCGATAATATAGAATCCCATCAGCATGTAATGAGACCATAACTACTTTCAGTCTCCCTGAAACAGAGGAAGTCTGACTGTCACTGTTTTTGCAGAGAAGCGATGACTTCCTGCGACGCACCAACATAAATAAACGGTGAATAAATCAGCGTGTTAGACGGACAGATCTAAGAGATGAAACAGAAATGCAGTAAAACTTACAACCAGAGCCGTCGTGTCCACGTCGTTGCTCTTCATCAGCAGCTCTCGGACGTGCTCGCACTTCAGGCCTTCCTCGGTCACGAACTTGGAGAACGTCCCACCCGGCTTGCCGTACTTGCAGGGCATGATGGAGGTGAGGTCGGGCCCGCTGGTGTAGAGGTAGAGAGCCTCCTCTGGGCCGACTCTGGATCCTGAAATACGGAGGCAGAAGGAGATCAAATCATACGCTGTGAAATCTGAAACCTTGAGTTTTAGTTCTTGTTTTTGTGCCGATGGCGTAGCACGAACGAAGACATCAGTCGCCCAGAGTTGAGCTGTTAACGGCCAATTAGAGGCAACAAGAGAAGAACTCAGACAATCTGCAGCGCGCCAAGTAAGAGATGCAGGAGTCTCACCGTTAAACAGAAGCACGGTGCCCATGCTCCAGCGTCCGCCGTGCTTCAGCGTCTCCCCGCAGGACGGCGTGCAGTGACCCAGCATGCAGAAGGTTTTGTTGCTGTCGGATGATAAGCTGGACTTTCTGGGTAAGGTGTAATCCAGAGACACTTCACATTTCCTGGAACAGAGGGAAGATAAGAGAAGTTTAATGAAGCTGTCTTCATGGGGACTGTGCTGCTACCGGTGTTTTCTGCAGGAGCTCACACTGACGATCACGCTGATAGTAACATCTGATTTGCAGCTTCAGAACCACTCCACCTAGACTCTCTTCTTCCAGAGAGTCTGCAGACTATTTAAAGCACAGTTTCCTATTTGTGAATCCTTTATTCTGTTTGTGAAAATGCAAGAAAAGCAAAGAGGGAATTCCTCTTTCACTTCTACGCCTCGGTCCAGAGTGGGGTCCTTTGTTTTCTTTGCATTTTATCCAAAGAATAAGGTCAAAGGTCAAAGGTCAAAGTTGGCTTATTTCTGGGTACTCTGCTCATATTTTAAGCAGCGGTTTCATCCTTCATGCAGTTTTCCCTGAGAGAGGAAGTTTGCAGAGGTGCCATCGCTCCAAAATGAACAGGAATGACCCGAAACTGTGACGAGTCAGTACGAGGGTTCTGGTCCTGACCTGTGTGATAAAGTGTGGATATGAGGGAGCTGAATATCGATATCATAATTAGATAAAGGCGGCGCGAGATACCTTCACTGGGTCACTACTTAATGACTCCATGCGTTTGCACTAATGAAGGGAACGTGAACAGAAGTTTATTAACAGCAGAAGAAGAAGAAAGCTGGATGTCTGACAGCGGAGAAAATCAGCTAGAAAGAGAAGAAGCTGTTTCAGGTCTGAGACCGGCTGAGACGAGAGGAAAGATGGAGGACGCACTCGAGTCTGCAGAGGGAGGCTGTTTTCGAAACCTGCTCGTGAATTTCCCCGTTGTGGGATGAATAAAGGAGTATCTTATCTTATCTTATCTTACAAACTACCTTCCAATGTAGTAGGCAGTACTAGATACTGCGTTTGAAGGGAGTCTGTAGTATGACTGTTCTTTTGGATCTGGTCTGCAGGATGCTGGGCCAGGCGTCAATTGATTTCCAGTTTCAGAAAGTGGGAGTAAACAACGATCAAGCTGATAGAGAAGCTGCTTCTTTAGCATCACTTATGATTTTAAAAGTTAAGAAGTAGTTTATGTGGACTTTAATAATTTTCACAGCACCTAAAAACTGAGTTCCCCCCGTTGCAAAAGGAGGAGAATAGAAATCACATGCTGTGCATTGTGGGAAAATGTAAATCCTGTCTTTGAGAATATCCTCTCTGATGGTGTGGAGGTGGATGGGATGCTGTGGATTGTTTTTGAGGCTTCAGACAGCTTTGGGTATCCCTCCTGGTTCTTTTGGCCCCGTACAGTTTTTGTGTGGTCCGGTAATCCTTGATCTCACAGCCCTCTTCATGAAGCTGCTCCTCATCTTCATCACTAGTTTTTAGGATCATCTGAAGTTTTATTTCCTGACATTTTGAGCTGCCATGAACGTAGAAAGATTTAAAGGCCAGCTGAGGTACGTCTGCTCCACAGGTCCCGCTAAATGGGAGAGTCCACCTTTAATTACCAGGGGAGATTTAATTACCACTTTAAGGAGATTTAACACTTCAAGAGCTGTTCTCAGAATTACATTAAATAAGTCTATATTTATATGACTATAGGATATTTGAGACACTGTTTTTACGGGAAACAGGAAAATAATGTAAAATTAGACATTGAGCACCCCCATGGTTTAAATGGAATGATCCACGTTTCATATGCAAATATTCGACTATGAGATTGGCAGTCGACTAAGACTCGTTAGAACCAATCGTCCAGGTCTGGGGTATTTGGAACATTGTCTATTGCAACTGGAGTAAAACTGGTCCCTAATGCTTGTACTGTTTTGTTTGGTGTGTCTCCTCCTCTGTCTGCTCTTTCTCCAGCCAAAAAGGACATGTTAGCTTTCACAACTTTGCTGGCCAGAAGGCTGATATTGTTAAATTGGAAATCCTCTGCCCCACCTACCCATTCAAGCTGGATTAAGAGTATACTCTATTTTCTCAAACTTGAAAAGATTAGGCTGACCCTTGGTGGCAGGGCTCACATCTTTAAAAAGATCTGGGACCCTTTCTTGTCTTATGTTGAGAGCTCGGCTTGCTGTGTGTCTTTAGACTGAGCATCAACATGGTGTGTCTTACTATGTTCAGATTATTGCTTTCATCGGTTTATTTTTGTTACATTTGCTTTTTATCTTATGTTTTCCATTTTTGGAATTCTATCTAGTTAGTCTGGAGGGAGTATGTGTCGGGGTGGGGGGTTATTTGTTGTTTTGTATTTAGTATGTCATTTGTGTGTTTTTTTTTGTTCAAAGAAAAAAGGAAAATGTGTAAACTTTGAATTTTGGATGTAATCGTTTTTCTATGTGAAAATCAATAAACAAAGTTTAAAAAAAAAAAAAGAACCAATCGTCCAATATTCGACTATTTGGGCTCACCCCTACTACATACTGAGTTCTGGCCAAATCAGTACGTACTGCTGGTATAGTAGGCGGTTTATAAAACAGCATGAGTCTCACTCACCTGTGATGATGGACTTATCATGACCCGGAGTCCTTCGTGATCGTTACTGCTCGTTATAAACGAGAGGGAAATGCTCTTTAGTGTTATAAACGAGCACGATGTTTGAGACTCACAGAGGAGCTCACATGGCAGTAGTTTCACTGAAGACTACAGAGGAATGGATTCTGACTCGGCTGTAGTTACTGACGTCACGGTGAATATGACGACCTGTTAGAGGTACAGTCACAAAGGTTCACTTAAAAACAGCTCTAAATTGAATTTAAAGACTAAGAACATGAACATTGTAATGAACAGTTTTTATTCTTTGTTCGATATCCTGATATATCTTTACATCATTCTTTTGCCATATATTGATTATAGCTGTGTCATGATGTCATTAGTATCGTGGGACTAGTATCAGGTCTTGTGTATCTCATCCTGAGTCTCCCAGCGACTCCCACCCTGGGATGATTTAAAAAGCATGCTACAGGTCTTCAGGTGTCCTGGTCTGCTCAAACAGAGCTGTCTGACACTCACCTGATGCCGCACACCCAGACCACCACCCGGCCGTGGATGTTCTTCTTGCCCTCCGGCTGCTGGGTGTAGGTGAGGCCCAGGTGCTGCCACTGCCCCGCTACGAGGAGCTCCTCTCCGGACTCAGCCTGAGCCAGAAGTCCCGCTTTGATCTCGTCGTTTGGATCGATGCAGATCCTGCAGGAGAGGAGGTTTCAGTTCTTCCAGCTCCAGCAGTTTAAGGTGATTCACTGAGGTGTATGAAGCTGTGGAGTGTGCGTGTGTGAGCTCACCTGAATGTGAGAGAGCCTGAGGAGAAGTCCGCCCACACCTGCAGCATCAGCGCCTTGGAGCCCATGGACAGGATGTGAACGAGTCCCTCCTCTGATGATCTCACCCCCGCCTGAGAGGAGCTGTGACGGGACTCCGCTGCAGGGACGTTACCCTCCTCTGGAAAAAACAAAGATCACAAAACGGATCACTTTCAGTTTTAAGGACCGAACAGGTCTAAGTAAAGGGTCTGACTCTCACCCTCGTCTCTATCCGTGTCTTTCTCCTCCTGCTCCGTCACCCTCAGCCACATGGAGGCGCTGAATCCGCTCGCCATGTGGGGCCAGCAGTTCTGCCCCACCAGAGGCAGGTGGAGGGGAGAGATGTGCCAGGGAGAGGAGCGGATGTGGCTCGGCCTGTGGTCGGCGTCGCCCTCCCTGCGACCGGGAGACAGTTTACCTTTCCAGAGCAAACCCACGCTCTTCCCTCCCGCCGCTCCGTTCTGTCGGGAACCGGCGGACGACCCTCCTGGCGTCGAGGCGCCGAGGATTATGGGAAAGGTGAGGAAGTGAAGAGGCTCCATGTCCATGTTGGCTTCGACGATTTGAAGGATTCCTTTCAGGAGAATCACCTGGCAGGTAATGAAGTGAGAATAAATCAGACAGATGGTCGTCTGCGTTTTGGATGGTTATTTTTAGATCACTAATTAAAGGAACTGTGCGCAACTTTCTGTCATTATTGGGGTTTTGGCGCCCCTAGTGGACGAAGCAGGTGACTGGAGATGTGAGTATGAAAAAAGGAATCATCTGCTTGAAATCATCTCTCACTACTTACTGTGAAACTGCAGAGGAGATGATTCCAACCAGGTAATTAAAATAATCACAGCGTTTTTTTTTTCCAAATAAAGGCCTGCCTCAAATAGAAGCCTGTGTTTTCTGTCACTCTGTGATTGGTCCTTGAAGGTGCAGTGGGAGGTTTCACCAATCAGAACATCTTTGCTGAATAACAGTTACTGTAAAACTTCTAATAAAGGCCTATCCCAATTCAAATCAGGGTGTGAGTGTGTGTTCTGACAAATAAAGGCCTGCCTCAAATAGAAGCCTGTGTTCAATAACAGCGTTTTCTGGCAGATTTTTTTTTCCTTTCACTTGAATATATCACGTTTACTGAACTTCATGTGTATTTTTGACACTGATGCATTAATTTTTATTCTTTACGTGGACCTTTGATGGAGCCGAGCTTTTCTTAAATACAAGTCTTGAGTAAAAATGTTGGAAAACACGGACGTCTGGGCAACAGTGTGGATTCTAGTCAGTTTCATGACCAGTTTTAAAACTCCTCACAGGAGCTTTAAGTTTTCATTCTTTGAAAGAGTTATAACTTAAGAGGGATGTTAAGATTAAAGATGGTGAGTGTTTGGACCACAAGGAGAAGTTTTTGTATTTTAGTCTGTGGAGTAAAACTGTGGAACAGACTCAATATGGAGCTACAGCAATGTCAGAACATAATTCAGTTCAAGAAGAGGTAAAGAAATGATTTTCATGGGGTACAAGGAGGAAGACAAGTGTTGAGAATCACGAGGGGTTTACTTTTGTTTGTCGGTGTAAATATGAAGATTTGACTTGTGGGATTGCAGCAGTATAATGACAGATAACAGTAAATGAAGGGGGAGGATTAGATAAGTTTTAACTTCTTCCTACTCCTTTTCGCACATGTAAAGTAAAATGTTTCACTGCTTGCTAATATTGATTTTGTTTCTTTTGTATAACTATTTCTTCTTTTCTTCTTGTATGTTTCTTTTTGTATTTTTACTTTTACATGTTTGAAATAAAGACATCAAATCAAATCAAGTTATTTTTGGATCCCAAATATTAAAGCTCAAGTTAGGAACTTTTTTTTTGTGTTGATTTGGCGCCCCCTGTGGACAAAGTGTTGATTACACTACATTTTTGTGTAAATTCTTTAAAGCAAAATATAATCCTCCTTCTTTTAAACCTCATTCAGAAATGTTGATGTGGAAAATGCAAATAAAGTCTTTTTCTGTCTTTTGTTGGGATTAGCATCGGGAAAAAAACGGTGGCAGTAGCAAAATAACGATAAACGAAAAGTCAAATTTGTACCAGATAGTGTGGGATGCTTCTTTTTCACCATATAGAGGCATCAGTATTAAATTGAGTCTGTTTCATATCCATTTAAAAACTCCAAACTCTATGTTTTTAACATTTTTGGATCCCTAAGTTAAGTGAAACCATAAAGAATCTCTACATACAGAGGACCAAGTAGTTACATTTCATCAACAGTGAAAGAGCAGAGGCTTAACGGCGTAGGTGAACTTGCTTCAACTTGATAAATGAAACCTATAACAGAGCAGCAGAGTTACACACAGTGGGGGGTCTATCTTATCTTCCCAGGCGGTAAACACGGGTCACATGTCGTCACGCTCACATGGTTAAAAATAAACCTCCCTCTAAGCCTTATGGGAACTCATTCCTGAGACAGGTTATTAATGCCGTCTGCTGCAGGATTCCAATTAAACACAGACCTGTGGCATCGCATCTGCTCTGCTCACGTCGGTGTTAATTGTACACAGACTGGAGCGCGCTCGGGGGATTGTTACGTGTTGATGAGTTTCAAAGAAGCGTGAAGTGAGAAGAGAGTGTGACAGAAAGGATGTCTAATAAATGAGCTCTTGCTGTAAGACTGAGTGTGTGAGGAGAAGCTATCAGCGTCTGCACCCTGAACCAAAAGCTAGCAGAGGGATATTTACGGTGGGCGGGGCCTTCTCCAGGAAGAGACGAATCAACAGGGCCAGCTCCTCCGCGGTGATTCGCAGGCTGACCATGGCGACCAGCAGCTCCATCAGCACAGTCTGGCAGTCTGAAACACAGGAAGAGGAAGTTATGAAAACACTTCACAGCAGAAAAAACACAGAAGAAGAGCTTCTCTGACTTCTTCACTTCAGGCAAGAATTATCTCTGGTTAAGAAAACAGACCACAGACAAACACATCAGATAACTCTAAACACAGAGTCTGAGGAGAGCGAATTAACCGCTGTGAGAATTATTTCTATAATTCAGCACGGTCTCTTAATTTATACCACAGTCCAGGCTCAAGGCAAGAGACGGTCTCTGACGTCTCTGGCTGTCGTCTGGTTCAGCTAATGATTTCCTATAAACAACTTTAAGCCAGGACTTCACTTTACTTGTGTTTCATTGTTTACAGTCCGATAAGCAACTAAAGAAATGGCTGTTTATTCACATTTAAGACTTTCTAGGGACCAGAAAAGAGGAAAATTGAAGAAAGTTTGCCGAGCAGGATGAAGTTTGAAAGCATACCTTTGAGTCACTTAATAAACTCATTCTCTGTATTTTTATCTTGAAGCAAAGTTTCCTTTAAATGTTCTAGTTTTCTTTTCCTTCTCTCTTTTGTTCGTAGTTTGTGAATGCGTACATTAAAATGTTGAATTTTGTCATGTAAACAGGGGAATCCACATAAAAGATAATAGTAAAGTAAGACGTCAATATAAGATTTTTATGCTCTTTAATTTTCAAATCCTGAGAATTCAGACTTTCTCAGACTTTAAGGATTTTTCGCCTCTATGAAACTCCCAGAGTCGCGTCTGTTCATCTGTTCCTGCTGAGTCTCAGTTTCACTGTAAACAGTTCCACAGAGTCTTCACTCTGGCTTCCTTCAGCGGTATGAACCTGAAACAGGAACTGATGTTCTTGTGATGTTCTTGTAATTAACAGGTCTTCAGTTTGCTGAAATAACAACATCATGATGCAGATTAGTCAAAAGTCCAAAGTCAAGCTTTGTCAGGTCTGTCCTCAAGAGGAGAAGAAAACTACGTCTACAATGTTTGTTTGTTGAATGGAGGTCTATGAAAGAGGATTAGAGACACTGATGTTTTTTTTAGCTCTGACCTTCTTCATGGAATGTTCCATTTGTTCTAGAATTCTGACATCAAAGACAGAATTCTGGAATTCTGTCTTTGATGTCAGAATTCTAGAACACCTGCTGTTGCTCTCCATACAGACTGTTTCTCCTGCTGACACCTGATTGGTGGATACTACTCAGACTACAGACAATAAATGGACTGGCCCCTGAGTACCTATGCCTTAAAATGTATGTCCCCGACTGCTGCCTGAGATCCTCCGGCAGGTCCCTCTTGGAACTCCCAAGGGGTGAAGTTAAAAACCAGAGGCGACCGGGCCTTTGCAGTCAGGCCCCGTCACTCTGGAATGACCTGCCGGAGGAGATCAGGAAAGCCACATCCTTGTCCTCTTTTAAATCTCTTTTAAAAACCCACTTTTTTTTACCTTCTTTTATTTTATTTTTTACTTGTTCTTTCTTTTACTTTATGATATGCCTTGTCTTATCCCATACAGTTGATATTTCATTGTGCTGCATATCTTTAAAAACAATACAAATTTGATCGCAAAAAAACACACTTTTTTAAATGTGCTTTTATTTCTTAACTCACTGACTTTTTCATTTCTGCATGTTTTTATTATTGTTTTTACTTAAAGGCCCTGTGAGGAGTTTTGAAATGGCTGAGAAACAGACTGAAAATTATACTGATGCCTCTTTATATCCTTCAATATTAAACAAGTCCATCAGCAGCAACACTGACACCTTCTCTGTTGTAAGTTTTAATGCCTGAAACCACCCTGAGGGGGTAGGTGTCAGATCAGATGATGGACATCTTGCTTCAGAAACAGCCTTTATTTGACTGTTTTCATGGAAAATAATCACATTGCCTGATAAAGGTGACTGTTGAAGGCAACAGGATGAGGCTTTAGTTGAAAACACTACTTTTGCATGTTTAGGACAAGAAATAAGAGGTATCACTTTGTCCACAAGGGGGCGCCAGAATCGATACAAAACAAAAGTTCCTCACAGCAGCTTTAACTCATTTTAGCTCTCCTTATCTTTGTCATGCACTTTAGTGTTTTCACTCGCTATGTCTTGCACTCAGTAAAGCACTTTGTAAACATGTTTTTAAAAGGTGCTATATAAATAAAATGTATTATCATTATTATATTACAGAGACCAGAACCCTTCATATCCCTGTCTGGTACTACGAGAAGTTAAAGCGCCAAAAAAGCAAATAATAATTTCCCATTTGTTAAATTGAGTCTCTTTCTGCTGATTTACTGAGATGAGGTTGTTTTAAAGAAAGTAAACTTTGTGTTTTTATGATGCCGCACATTTTATGAGATGTTTTAGAAACGTAGGTCGCCGAGTCGGGAACATAGCATTTTTTTCCACTGTCAACATATGGATAAACTAAATAAGCATTAACATGAGATATATATATATATACACTCTATCAGCTAAAATAAGTAACTGAGTGCAGACTTTCAGAATATATTCATACTGAGGATGACGTTTGAACCCTGAGGACTCAGTCGAAATGTCAGCAGCAGGAAAAAAAACATCTGAGGAGCAGAAACTGAGTGTACCCAGTTTTTTTTCACACAGACATCCCTCATGAATAACATCCTACAGAGACAGAAAGGTAAAAATAAACCAGGAGGAAAAACAAACCTGTGAAGGAGGGGTCTGTTTGGCTCAGGATGTTGTGAAAACCAGACAGGATGGTTTTGACTCCTCCCTGTGATGACAGAACGAGACGAGGTCAGGACAGGAGCGAGACGGGGACCGGCTGCTGAGGCGGTTTAAAGTGGAAAATGTTGAGTCTGACCTGATCGTAGAGCAAGGCGGCGTTACGGCGGTTGGCGTGCACGGCTCCCAGCAGGCTGTGAAACACGTGACTCAGAACCTCCAGGTCCGGGGAGCCCGTGGCGAGAAGCTGCAGCTCCATCGTGCAGATCTCTGGGAACAGCAGCACGCCACGCCCGGGCCCGTCCGCCACCGCCACAAACTCCCGCAGAGCCGAAGACTCCACCTTCAAACCTACGGACATTAACACAGTAGATCAGAGACACGCACAGAGAATCACACGGACATGATGAACGCCACGCTGACACAGACACACGCGAGCACACTGCGTTTCTTCAGCATCCACAGGCATCCCCCGTCCTCTGCTGCGTCCTCACATGTTGGAGGCAGCTCATAAAAGTGAGTTATCCTCCGTCAGAGCTCAGAGCAGCATGGGAGTCCCCTCATGATTTACAGGAGAGCAGCCCAGCAGGCTCACTCTGCTCCTGAGACCTCCTTTCATTAATAAAGCCCCCTCTCTCTCCCTGTGCTCAGCTGTTTGCCTCCATGTTTAACAATCCCACCAGAAACAAACTGCTTTTCAAAATCAGGAACCAAACAGCTTCTGTGGCGAGGACGCACTCCATACACGGAAATAAGTCCAGACTGAGGCTTATTAAAAAAAACTGAAAAGGTAAACAAAGGTGAAGAAAAGAAAGAAGACTTGATTCATCAGCCAGAGGAATGAGTGCAGAGAAACTCTAAAGGTCGCTTCGTATCGTTCGTCATAGCATCGTTTTGTACGTCATTGCATCGTATCATACGTCATTGCATCGTATAGTACGTAATTGCATCGTATTGTACGTCATAGTATCGTATCGTACGTCATTGCATCGTATCGTACGTCATAGTATCATATCGTACGTCATTGCATCGTATCGTACGTCATTGCATCATATCGTGCGTCATTGCATCGTATCGTACGTCATTGCATCGTTTTGTACGTCATTGCATCGTATCATACGTCATTGCATCGTATCGTACGTCATTGCATCGTTTTGTACGTCATTGCATCGTATCGTACGTCATTGCATCGTATCGTGTGGCATTGCATCGTATCGTGCGTCATTGCATCGTATCGTACGTCATTGCATCGTATCGTGTGTCATTGCATCGTATCGTACGTCATTGCATCGTTTTGTACGTCATAGCATCGTATCGTTCGTCATTGCATCGTTTTGTACGTCATAGCATCGTATCGTTCGTCATTGCATCGTATCATACGTTATTGCATCGTATCGTACGTCATTGCATCGTATCATGTGTCATTGCATCGTATCGTGCGTCATTGCATCATATCGTACGTCATTGCATCATATCGTGCGTCATTGCATCGTATCGTACGTCATTGCATCGTATCGTACGTCATTGCATCGTATCGTACGTCATTGCATCGTTTTGTACGTCATTGCATCGTTTTGTACGTCATAGCATCGTATCGTTCGTCATAGCATCGTATTGTGCGTCATTGCATCGTATGGTACGTCATTGCATCTTATCGTACGTCATTGCATTGTTTTGTATCGTAATGTTTCATGTCAACAGGTTGTATTACTTTTTATCCTTCCATATTGTAATGTTAATTTATATCCTATTGTAACATGTTATTTCATGTTGTTTTATACTGTGTTATATCATATGCCAATTTTTTCCATCTTTGTGTATATTACGACATCAACTAAGTTGAATATTATTGACAGCTTTTGTGAGTTGTTCTTTTGTCTTTATGGAGCTTTCATTACAATTTTTCTGTTGGAATTTTTTTTTTCAAATTTTTCCAGACACAAGTTTTTATTTTAAATATCTAATAGATTTGTTATTATTCTGTCAATAAAAGAAGAGGTAAGGAGACATAAGCAGTGTTTGAGATTCACTGTTTTTCAGGACTTTTCCAGGAAGTTACAGTCTCCATTTAACGGAGACTTTGAGTCACAAGACCCGGCTCATAATCCCGCAAAGTGTTTCAGCCTGCTGGGTTGTAAAACGTGAAACAATGAGTCCTTTCTGAGGGGGTGAAAAAGTAGAAAGGAGTAATCAGGCCACGTTCTTAACCTGCGAGCCCGGAGCGGAGACGCAGAGCTGACACAAGGCGCCTGTTCCTGCAAAGTCATATGTACGCAATAAAAACTAGTCACTTGTTATTGCTAAATATCCTCTGCTGAAAACCAAACAGGGAAGTGGGTTCTCGCTGAAACTTGCTCAAAAAACCACAATGATGTTTGATATCAAATCTACAAGTGAAGGCACGGACGTGTTTTAAAAGAAAAGGGAGTGCCTTTGAGTTCTTCTTGTTTCTATGACTGTCTTATCCCAACCTTAAACCTTTTTGACTCCATGAAGACCTCTCCTCTGTTTTTATTTCTTATTTTTAGGATATGAGAATGATCAGCTCCTGCTGGGAAAAGAAAGATTTCCCAAGGCTGAAAGCGAGCCGGTTCAGAGGCTGCAAACAAACACATGACCTCCGAATACATCAAGATTATTCTGCTGACATTAATAACCAACAAAAACAAAGAGAAGACAAGACAGAGTGCCCGAGTTAACGTGATTTAGAGCTTCTTAAAATATCTCCAGGAAAATAAAGAAGTGAAGAAGGATCAGCAGAGGAGAAGAGGAGAAGAGGAGAAGAGAGGAAAGCAAACAGTGCGGCTAACTGGCATGAGTTAATGTTGTTAGAAGCAGTCAGGTGCGTGCAGAAGCTGTGGATTCTTGAGGAGGAGTAAATGGGAGTAACTGTGCGTGGGATTGTGTGTGTGTGTGTGTGTGTGTGTGTGCGTGTGTGTGTGTGTGTGTGGACCTACCCTCTTCCTGCTTTGCCATGTCCTCGGGGTTGCTCTCGCTGTCAGCGTCGTAGCCCTCCTCCTCCCCCGGGGGCTTGACGCCACAGCTCTGCACCTCGTCCACCTCCTCCGATAGATCTCCTGCTGGGGCCGCCCCCTCCGCCAACACCTGGAGCTTCTGACAGAAAGAGAGAGAGAGAGAGAGAAAGAGAGAGAGAGGGGAAGGGTGAGACAATAATAGAGAGAGAGAGAGACAGAGAGGGGAGGAAGATGAGATTAAATTCGAGCTTACCCAATCCTGTGTTTAAAAAGAAACCAAGAGAGTTCTGCTAAAACGTAACAAGCATGACAGCAGAGTTCCTCTCGCTAACACGGAGAGTAAATTGCCAACAAAATGTTTTCAAGTGATTCAAAAGGAGGGAAAAGTACAAGATTTTGGTCATAAGACAGAAATCAGCTGACTGGAAAGGCATTCACACAGCCCAGTTCCTTGACGTGAACGGCCAGTCATCATACGTGCACGCAGGAAAACACACACACACACACACACACACAGCAGAGTAAACAGTGCAGCTCTAAACCCTTTACAAGCTCCCTGTAACACACTTTAGAGTCAAACACATTCAAAGAGGAGGACAAACTTTTCACAGGAGGAGTGATCCCGGAGCTTCACTTAGTGTCTCTGTGTCGGTTAATTAAACATCTCGCTCCGTCGGGCTCGCAGGGGAGAGATCTAAGCTCTGAGGAAATAGGTAAATCTATTATATAAAAGCTAAATCCTCCTGTGTTGGAACCGGATTAGTCGGCTGGCCATTTAAAGACCTTTTGAAAACAAATCTGAAGTTCTGAGACCAGAGAGGAGGCGGGTGTTTCAACGAGGACGGCTGGAAAATAACAGATCAGGAGCAGTTTGAGGTACAGACGTTCAGAAGTGAGGAATGTGGAAGCAAAAATGTCAAATCTGACTGCTTCAAAAGTTAGAAACCACTCTGAGAACAAGATATTAATGCAGGATCTCAGAGTCTGCTGCTGGGGGAACTCTCACATGGGTTTGAGTGTGGGCATTAAGTTAGCAGATCTAGCACCACCAGCCTTTAGTCCGGGTCACTCACTCACTGAAGAGCAGCTCAGTGAAGGATTCTCTTCCTCATTCATCTTTGGATTCTTTCATCTGTAAATATAACTTTTTAAATTGTGAAAGTATTTACAGATGAATTTATAAAAATGGAACAAAACACCATCAGTGACCGGCTGTGGTTTGAAAATGTCAATAAAAGCTCAATCATTGTTGACATCCGCTGTTTTGTTGTACATCAGGCAGATAACGTTGCTAAGCAACACAGTGAGATAGAAACTATAATGCCTGACGACCTCTCATTGAGCGGCTGCTTCCTGAATAAACACGGCTGCTGTCGGTCCTCGGCCAAAGAACAAATCTTTCTGTCTATAACTTACAAACTTCATGGTCTGTCTCATGTTTTGTGATCTCACATGATTCATCAAACAAAGAGTATCAGCTCAGACGAGTTGATTACTCTCTCCACTAACTCAGATAACTTAGTTAACACAAGCTGAGTCTTTGGTGAGCTTAACCCTGACATCCTGTTGATCCAGACAAAAAGACAAGATAAGATAAGACTTCACTGATCCACAGCTCGGTTGTTGCAGCAACACAGACATGATAGTTGAGTAAGGTATCCAAGGAGAAGAAGAGAAGAAGAAATGGAGTAGAAATAAAGTGCAATAAAATGAAATAAGATTAGGAATAAAATAAATAAAGTGAAAATAAAATAAATACAATACAATACAATTAGATAAACAAAGTAAAATAAAATAAAAAATAAAATAAGATGAATAAAGTAAAACTGAAACAAAACAAAATGAGATAAATACATTTTTAAAAAATCAAAGATAAATAAAGTAAAAAATAAAATAAAGTAAAATAAATAAAAAAACAATAAAATTAGATAAACATAGTACAATAAATATATATCTGAAATAAGATGAAGTACAAAATAAAAAAATAACGTCAAAATAAAATAAAATAACAAGTTAATATAAAACAAGATGAATAAAGTTAAAATAAAATAAAACAAAACAAGACACATAATGTAAAACTCAAATAGAAAAACTGAGGTAAATAAAGTTAAAATAAAATGAAGTAAGACAAATTAAGTAAAGAATAAAATTAAGGTGACAAAACACAAACACAAGTTATTTAAAGGAATAAGGAAAAAAGTGTCTCAGAGCTTCTGCAGCAGTCTTGAAAATAAATAAATAAATGAAAACAAAAAAACAAACAAAAACAAAGATAAAGAGCGAGACACAAAGAGGGCTGGAGAGTAAAAAAAGGTACAGTAACTTCACTCACAGTTTCTCCTATGGCAGGACTCACCCTGTCTGGCTTCTCCTCAGGGGGGTCAGGACCAGACGACACCTCTGCCAAGGCAACCCTAAGCAGAGAGTCGAACAGAGGGACGGCGAGGTCAGAGTTCACCACGCCGGAGCGAGAGAGCTGGTCTCTCACCTCGAACAGCGTCTCCTCCACCGACTGCAGCTGCAGAAGCAAAGACATGACGCTCCAATCAAACGGGGGCTACGAGACTAAAAGACTATGAGACTACGAGACTACGACCTCACTCTCCACTCTCAGATGAACTCTTACCTGATAAGAAAGCTCGGGTTCGATCCTCTGCAGGGCCGAGTTAGCGCTGTGCAGACAAATAGCCAGCAGCGCCTCCAGGAGTCGAATACTTTGGAGTTGCCACTCCTCCTCAAGCTTCTTTGCTGGATCTTTGGTCTTCCCCTCAGCAGGACTAGGACTGAGAGTTTCCACTGGACCATGAAGCGTCTCCTCTAGTCCCAGGGAGGTAGCCGGGGCCACGGACTCAGGGCTTCCTTTGGCCTTACCGTCCCTCCTTTTCTTTGCTTTCCCGTCCTTGGGCTTACAGGAGAGCTTCTGGATCACCATGGCCATGAGGCGCAGGCAGACGTCCAGACCGCCTAACCTGAAGAACTGCCTCTGGAACAAGGGGCTGGCCAGGTAGATCCACCTGCACACTGACCACACGTCTGCGGCGCGGCGTACCTGCTCTTTGGAAGGCAGGGCCACGCTGTCAGGTGACAGGTAAGGCAGCCGCCCCCCCAGAGGCTCGCTGGCCGTGCTGTCGTAACCTGAAGTGTCCTCGGAGTCGTTGGCAGAGTCCCGGTCTGAGTCCGGCTCTTTGCTGACGCAGAGGAAGGCCACACACAGGAAGAGGTTGATCACATGAAGGTGTGTCTCTGCTCGGCTGCGGCCCGGTCCTCGCCCCTGCCCGCTCCGGCTCTTATGGCGTGGGTACGCCTCCTTTAGACCTTCGTAGAACTTGCTGAGGCTCTGCGGGCCCTCTCCGGCCCCTCGGGACCCCAGCTCTTCAGCCAACCCCAGGATGGCCTCCCTTTCTTCAGCATCAGCGCTCTCAAGCTCCTGGAGCACCCCGTCAGGCTGGTGGTGTCTGCTGCCGATTATCAGAGTCTCAAACACCTTCAGGGCCAGAGAGCGGGTCTGGTCCAGGTAGACCAGCTCTGTCACCTGATTGAGTCCGTTACAGCTGACGAAGAGGTCTCTGATGACCCTGAGACACAGAAACAAAAGTAACTTAGAGAAGAGAAGCAGGAAGCTGACACAAACATACTCAACAGTTTCCTGATCTTCACACCAGGACCGGACTCATTAGAGACTTTCTCCACATTCACAGGATCGGACAGCTCAGAGCCGACAGCCTCATTTACAACAAACCTGAGAGCGATGAGCTCCCGCAGGGCGAGGATAGAGCTGTGTTTCTGTCTGACACATGCTGTAGTTCAGAGGAGAGCGGGGCTCGCTTACTAAAACCAAACTTCAAATCAGCTCACTGTCTGAGTGGTGTCGTATCACGGATTACTCTCATCTTAATGTCTCTTCATTTATCATCCTGTAAACAAAAGATGCTCCATGATCGTATCATCAGATGAAGTATTCTGCTCGTGCTCAGTCTTTAGATCGTCCCTCTGATAGCTCTGTAGCAGCTTCACATGATTTACAGCTCCAAAAAATCTTTACTTATCTCAGACTGGTGAATTTGAAAACCATCATTCCAGCTACCGTCTCTTTAAGGACCATCAAAGCATTCTAGAACCCTCCTCCACAGCTCCCATTAACCAGTGTTACTATAATCAAAATGTCAAATGATGAAATATGGTCGTATGTCTGGACCCCAAATCTGACCTGGAAAGTTTGGATGGACAAAAAGAAGCCCAGCAATAAATTGAAGAAATCTCACGTCCCTCTCGCTTAGTTCTCGTGACTTTTTCAACAAGCTATTCAGAGCAGCCTGTGGTCTCATCCTGGGGTTACTCCAACACAACGTACCTCACGGTTACTCTCTTTCTTTTTAAGTTATTTTTTTTGGGCATTCTTGCCTTTATGACAGGACAACTGAAGAGAGACAGGAAACATGGGGAGTAGAGAGGGGAGAAGACATGCAGCACATGGTTGCGGCCGGGAATCGAACCGGCGACCTCTGCAACAAGGGCAACAGCCTCTGTATGGGGGGCGCTTAGACCACTAGGCCACCAGGGCCCCAATATAGTATGTGGTAGCTTAACATGATTTATAGCACAAATCTCAAATTATCTCAGGCTGGTGTTTTTGAAAACCCTCAATTCAGCTTCCGAGTGTCATTCCAGCTACTGTCTCTTTAAGAAACTTCAAAGCACTCTGGAATGCAGCATTCCGGAACCCTCCTCTACTGTTGTGATGCAACAAATGATGGAATATGTTACGTATGTTCGGACCAAGCGGCAAACTCCGGTCTCAAACGATGAAGCCAATGTGGAAGTGCTATAAACTGCAATACATCGAAAATCCGCTTGAGGCTGGCTGCAGAAACACAGGAAACCACATAGACATGAATGGGAAAAAGACGATCTTTGCAGCATTAATAAACATGTTTACAGCCTGGTTCAAAAAACGGCTTGGCCCTACAACGCTAATCTCTCTATCAGCACACACTGTACGGGGGGTGAATTTTTTTCTAACGTGACGGTTAAGAAGATATTAATATTATCAGTTTTGCCCAAATAAGGACATGACTGACGTGAATCCCGGTCGGGAACACACAGCCATTGGCTAAGAGACTCACACTACGTCACACTCTGCCTAGTTGAGTTCCCCATTACCAATATGGCTGCTGCCGTCGATTTGCTTCAAAACAGCTCTCAGGAACAGATGGGTGACGTCACGGATACTACGTCCATATTTTTTACAGTCTATGGTTCGGACCCTAAAATATGTCATGGAAAGTTTGGAAAGGGACCAAAAAATCCCCAGCAACAAAAAAAAGGTAATCATGCTCCTTTAAGGATATTCACCAACCTGTGATGTCACAAATTGAGCAAATCTTGTGTCCCTTTCGCTTAGATCTCGTGACTTTTTGAACAAGCCTGTGGTCTCATCCTGGGTGTTACTCCAACGCACTTTTACCTCACCATTTAAAACTCAAAATATTCTCTACTCATCTAAGATGGGTGTCTTTGAAAACCCTCATTTCAGCCTCTGAACTGCTTCTTTTCAAGTACTGTCTCTTTAAGGAACTTCAAAGTACTCTGGAACCCTCCTTCTGTTGTGGTGCTACAAAGTCGGATGAAATATTAAATATGGTCTTATGTTTCTGACCGGCTCAGTGCAAGTGTGAATGTTACATATATCACGCCCTTTTAAGTATATTCACCAACCTGTGATGTCACAAATTGAGAAAATCTCGTGTCCCTTTCGCTTAGATCTCGTGACTTTTTGAACAAGCCTGTGGTCTCATCCTGGGTGTTACTCCAACGCACTTTTACCTCACCATTTAAAACTCAAAATATTCTCTACTCATCTAAGATAAGTGTCTTTTTAAACCCTCAATTCAGCCTCTGAACTGCTTCTTTTCAAGTACTGTCTCTTTAAGGAACTTCAAAGCACTCTGGAACCCAGCATTCTGGAACCCTCCTCCTGTTGTGGTGCTACAAAGTCGGATGAAATATTAAATATGGTCTTATGTTTCTGACCGGCTCAGTGCAAGTGTGAATGTTACTTATATGATGCCCTTATAAGGAGATTCACCAACCTGTGATGTCACAAATTTAGCAAATCTTGCGTCCCTCTCGTGTTAGTCTCGTGTGACTTATTGAACAAGCCGTTCAGAGCAGCCTGGGATTACTCCAACACATGTTAACCTCGTTATCTGAAACTTGACCCACGTTTTTAAGAAAAGGCCTTCCCTCTTTCTATCACCATGACCCCAGACTTACATTAAAGCCTATTCCTGCATTTGTTCTGTCATTGAGCTTCATTGAAGACCAATGAAAGTACCCCTCATGTATTTCCCTCCATTACATGAATCACTGCGAGCACACAGAGCTGATATTGCGCCCTTTTTAATTTGTTTACTGCTGAACACCATACTTAGACTGTGATTAATAAATAATAAATGAGGTTATTACAATGCAGGGCAAATTACCTGATAAGACAAATGCGTCACCTCTGAGTGAAGGTTGAATCAACATGCAGGGAGAGTAAACAACCCTCTCAGGAGATGTAGTGACACTACACAGAGGCTAAAACAAAAACACTTTAATTAAACATGGAGTATTAAAGAGGGGAAACAGATGTTGGTTTAATGCTTCCAGCTCAGAGCATGAAAAAGATAAATCTAACTTTCTCTAATTCAAATCCTTTCTCCAGTCGCCGTCCTCTGAACTAATTCGGCTTTTTCAGAACATTTCCTCTTTTCATTAGCAGAGCCGGTCCGTCAGGGCGAGTTCCCATTAGTCTGAAGGTCTAATGCTCTCATCTGTAAAAATGTGGAGTTCAGGTGAGCAGAACGCAGGAAGAGGAGTGTGATGATGAAGAGCGCACTGTCATGCAGCAACGACGTCTTCTGAGGAAATTCTTCAAAGTTAATGTTTCAAATCTTTAAAAAGGAGCCGACTTCTGCAGCACGAGTCCACTCAGACTTCATGTGATAAACTGTACGATATGAGACCGCAAAGAACTTTTCAATTCAACATTCAGTCCACCTATAGAGCTCATAGTCTCTAAAAGTAGTATGGGAGGTAGAGCCTTCAGTTATCAGGCCCCTCTCCTTTGGAATCATCTACCAGTCAGGGTCCGGGAGGCAGACACCCTCTCTACTTTTAAGAGTAGGCTCCAAACTTTCCTTTTTGATAAAGCTTATAGTTAGAGCTGGATCAGGCTTGGACCAGCTCTTAGTTATGCTGCTATAGGCTTAGACTGCCAGGGGAACTGGGGCAATGACACACTGGGATCCTATCTCACCCCCTTCCCCCCGACCCCCTCATCACTTACTTTAACTCTCCCTGTCCCATTAAAGTTACTGACCATAGACCTTTCTGGAGTCCCTGAGCTCCCTTGTCTCGTATGTTCCTCTGGATCTCTTCTCTCCTTATCTCCTCTCTCCTTATCTCCTCTCCTTACATCCTCTCTCCTCAGCTCCTCTCTCCTTGTCTCTTCTCTCTTTATCGCCTCTCTCCTTATCTCCTCTCTCCTTAGCTCCTTTCTCTTTAGATGCTCTCTCTTCAGCTCCTCTCTCCTTATCTCCTCTTTCCTTATCTCCTCTCTCTCCTTAGCTCCTCTCTCCTTATCCCTTAGTTTAACTCTTCCTGTCCCATTAAAGTTCCTAACCATAGACCTTTCTGGAGTCCCTGAGCTCCCTTGTCTCGTAGGTTCCTCTGGATCTCTGCTGCTGTGGACGTGCCAGACTCCAGCTGCTACAACTACTACTATCCGTCTCCCCACTATCATCTCTCTCTCTCTCTTCATCTCCCTCTATCCCTCTCTCCAACACGGTCTCAGCAGATGTGTGTCTAACATGAGTCTGGTCCTGCTGGAGGTTTCTGCCTGTTAAAGGAAGTTTGTCCTTGCCACTGTAACTTGCTAAATGCTGCAAAGTGCTCTGCTCATGGTGGATTAAGATGAGATCAGACTGAGTCCTGTCTGTAAGATGGGACTGGATCTGATCCTGTCTTGATGTTGGGTCTTTGTTAATAATAGAACATAGAGTACGGTCTAGACCTGCTCTGTTTGGAAAGAGTCTGAGGAGAACATTTGTTGGGATTTGGCGCTCCATGCAGCAGAGTGAGGAGATGCCGACAGCTTATCTCCACAACTAGACGCAAAACAAGAGCACACAGCACGGAGCTCATGTGAGTGTTTGTGCTTTCATATCAGTAGATCAATATGCTTTGTGAGTCAGGATGGAGACATTGTCCGAACCTTTACCAAACCCTCTAATATCTCCACACCCTGCATAAAATCAACTCTCTCAGCCTGTGTGAAGGTTTTCTTGGTCAAACTGTTTTCACTCTTTAAAAAAAGCTTCAAACATGATTTTACATAATCAACTTTAGAGGAAGTCTCTGTTATAAATTCTTCCTCTTTAACCTTTAAACTAAATGAGAGTGAAACAGCCTCCAGTATGTAAATGCCCCACCAGATGGAGACATACAGTACAACCTGATTCTAATGACCACATACTGTACAGTCATGGCCAAAAGTTTTGAGAATGACACAACTATTAATTTTCACAAAGTCTGCTGTTTCAGTTTTTATAATGGCAATTTGCATATACTCCAGAATGTTATGAGGAGTGATCAGCTCAACTGCAATTAATTGCAAAGTCCCTCTTTGCCTTGAAAATGAACTTTATCACCCAAAACACATTTCCACTGCATTTCAGCCCTGCCACAAAAGGACCAGCTAACATCATTTCAATGACACACAGGTGTCACACACATTAACACAGGTGTGGGTGTTGATGAGGACAAGGCTGGCGATCAATCTATCATGATTGAGTGACTGGACACTTTAAAAGGAAGATGGTGCATGACACCATTGTTCCTCATCTGTTAGCCATGGTTACCTGCAAGGAAACATGTGCAGCCATCATTGCATTGCACAAAAAGGGCCTAACAGGGAAGTTTATAGCAGCGAGTAAGATTGCACCTCAGTCAACCGTCTATCGAATTATCAAGAACTTCAAGGAGAGAGGTTCAATTGTTGCCAAACAGGCTCCAGGGCGCCCAAGAAAGTCCAGCAAGCGCCAGGACCGTCTCCTGAAGGTGTAACAGCTGCGGGATCGGGCCACCACCAGTGCAGAGCTTGCTCAGGAATGGCAGCAGGCAGGTGTGAGTGCATCTGCACGCACAGTGAGGCGAAGACTTTTGGAGGAAGGCCTGGTGTCAAGGAGGGCAGCAAAGAAGCCACTTCTCTCCAGTAAAAACATCAGGGACAGACTGATATTCTGCAGAAGGTACAGGGACTGGACTGCTGAGGACTGGGGTAAAGTCATTTTCTCTGATGAATCCCCTTTCCGATTGTTTGGGGCATCTGGAGGAAGGCTTGTTCGGAGAAGACGAGGTGAGCGCTACCATCAGTCCTGTCTCTTGCCAACAGTGAAGCATCCTGAGACCATTCATGTGTGGGGTTGCTTTTCGGTCGAGGGAGTGGGCTCTTTCATAATCTTGCCTAAAAACACAGCCATGAATAAAGAATGGTACCAGAACGTCCTCCGAGAGCAACTTCTCCCAACCATCCAAGGGCAGTTTGGTGATGAAGAATGCCTTTTCCAGCATGATGGAGCACCTTGCCATAAAGCAAAAGTCATAACAAAATGGCTCGGGGAACAAAACATTAAGATTTTGGGCCCTTGGCCAGGAAACTCCCCAGATCTTAATCCCATTGAGAACTTGTGGTCAATCCTCAAGAGGCGGGTGGACAATCAAAAACCCACAAATTCTGACAAACTCCAAGCATTGATTATGCAAGAATGGACTGCCATCAGTCAGGATTTGGTCCAGAAGTTGATTGACAGCATGCCAGGGAGAATTGCAGAGGTCTTGAAAAAGAAGGGTCAACACTGCAAATATTGACTTATTGCATGAATTCTGTGTAATTCTCAATAAAAGCTTTTGATACTTATGAAATGCTTCTAATTGTATTTCATTATACCATAGAAACATCTGACAAAAACACCTAAAAACCCTGAAACAGCAGACTTTGTGAAAATGTAATATTTGTGTCATTCTCAAAACTTTTGGCCATGACTGTACATCCAGAAACAGGCTGAGAGTCAGGTGGAGGGTTACAGTCCAACATATTGATGGAGAGATGGTTGAACAGTTTCTGACTAGACTGTAAAATACTTTTTAAATTCACAAGACCAGATTTATTAACTCTGAGTTACCTGGGTTTAGGTGAACACCTGAAGCACTAGTTGGCTTTCAAACTTTTTACTGTTTTTAAGATTGAATAGTAGAAACTTTGAGGCTTTTAGCTTTTATTAGAGGAAGACAGGAATGTGAGAGATGGCTGACTTCTTGTTGGTCTTGGCCTGATAGATATGGGGGAAAAAAGGTGCACAAAGAAAAACAAAGAGTGCACGATGTTCAGATTTGAGGAACTATCCCTTTAATCTGTAGAGAGAGATTTGTCTGACTTTAAGAGTTTTCAGGTGAGAACTTTTACAGAATCCTGAGCGCCTCAAACCGTCTTCAGAGATGATCTCACAGCTGTAAAGACTCTGAATGTCAAACCTGCAGAGAGCAGAACGACAAACTCTGAATCTTAACAAGGAAGTGTTTCAGCCCACCACTGACAGAGCGCCTCAGAGCATCCATCCGTCCACTTTCTACACCCACTGATCCTGTGTGGGGTTACAACAGGTCTCCCAGCGTGCATGGAGCAGGAGTCGTCTCTGAGTTGTTTTTAAGGGAACATATGAAGTGTGATATGAATTTCTGTCAAACAGCTGTGTTACATAACCAGTAAACGATCCTCCATCTCTCAGCCAGGCAACAAAGCGTTCATGAATTATTGATCAGCATCAATTAGCAATGAATGGACAGACGGGTCTCATGACAAACACGCTGGATTAGGTGTCCTGGGTCTGAATATATCTGCTTTATGTGACCGTATGAAAGGAGCTACATTTAATACACAAAGACATGTTTCTGAACAAACGTCTGCAGTGTTTTTATGGAACAACAGATTCATAGAAAGACGGATCTTTGAGGACACATGAGGAGCGTGAGCACAGAGGAAGGACTCACTTTATATAAAGGTTTAAGGGGTTGTATGAAATTCACAAACAAAAAGGAGTCTGTGATTTTAAGGAGTGAGAGGGATATTATCTGGTGTCAAAACTTTAACTCTGCCTGTCCCATTAAAGTTACTAACCATAGACCTTTCTGGAGTCCCTGAGCTCCATTGTCTTGTAGATTCCTCTGAGCTGCTGTAGACGTCCTCCTGCTGTGGACAATCTGGACTCCAGCTGATACGGACGTGCTGGACTCCAGCGGCAACAGCTTCTACGACTCGTCTCATCACTATCACCTCTCTCTCTTACTCCCCTCTATCTGTCTTTCCAGACCCAACTCGGTCGAGGCATGATGGCTGTCTAACATGAGTCTGGTTCTGCCTGAGGTTTCTGCCTGTTAAAAGGAAGTTTTTCCTCACCACTGTAACTAGCTAAATACTGCGATGTGCAATGCTCATGATGGATTAAGGTGGGGTCAGACTGAGTCTTACCCTGTCTTGGTGTTGGGTCTCTGTTCATAATTTGACATAGAGTGGTCTAGAGCTCCTATGTTTGTAAAAGCGTCTTGAGATAACGTTTGTTGTGATTTGGCGCTATACAAATAAAGATTGATTGATTGATTGATTGAAAACTTATTTAAAAACAAAAATATGATTTTACTGCTTCTGGATGTGGAGAATGTGTCTAAATGTACAGACAGGGAGAGAGTGAGACTAAAAACAGCCCTGGATTCTGACCGTGCCGGATACAACCATAGACTGTATATATAATGGACAGAGTCGCTCCGCCTTTTCCCATTGTACGGTTTTGAAGCTAATATTCCAGAAAGCTGACATCTTGTACATTTTCTGCAGCCAGAGTCTGCGCAGTAGAGAATTTGCGTAGTGTCCCGGGGTCCTACGAAGTTTCTCTCTACGGCAGCTGTCAATCAAAGTAAACCCGGATGTAAAACCTTGTTTTTAAACTCTAATAACTAATGAAGAAGAAACTTTTCAGAAAAAAGAGGCCTTGAACACAAAACAGTCAAATAATAACTACATATCACCACAGCATACTGATGTGAGAAACGCTCGTACAACGTGTGTTTACTTTTTAAAGTTTGACTGCAGTCCCATTCAAACGAATGGGGGAGACAGAGTTTTTGACCTATACTGCAGCCAGCCACTAGGGGGAGCAGTTTTTGTGGCAGCCGCACATCAAGCCAAGCAAGATGACGTCCATTTTATATACTGTCTATGGATACGACACGACACAATATGCTAAGGTACAACACGACCCACAGGACACGACATGATACAATATTATACAACACAACACTATATGATACAATACGACACGACATGATTGATATGATACGGTAAGATACGATGGACCACAACACTGCCCGAAAAGACACGATAAGATACGTTATTATACGACACACAGGACACGACACAATACAATATGATAAGATACATTATGCCATCACACGCCGTGGCAGGATACAATATGACACAATATGATACAACACAGTGTACGACACTACTCAGTACGATTAAATACAATACGATACGATACGAAATGACAAGACAGGACAGGATCGATAAGATGCTATAGATTAAGACGCGACAGGGCACGACCAAGCGTCAACCTCCGGCCGCAAGAATTGAAGCCGATGCGGAAGTGTTAAAAACTGCAGTTCCTCCAGTGTCCACTTGTAGCTGGCTCTGGAAGTACCAGAAACCACATACACACCCATTCAAAAAAGCCGATCTTTACAGCAGAAATAAACATGTTTACAGTCTGGTACAAAAGACGAGTGTAGTCTGGATAGCTCATTTCTTGATCGGCATACACTGTGAGGGGGGTGAATTTTTTTATAACGTTGCAATTTCGAAGATATTGAGATTACAAGTCTTCCAATGAGAGGCACAGCTGCCTGTGGGAACACTGCAGCTGTTGGCTAGGAGGCTCAAACTCCGCCTCTTTACGTCACACTGGCTCCACAGAAGCAATATGGCTGCTGCCGACGATTGGCTTCAAAACAGCGCTTCAGAAACAGATGGGTGACGTCACGGATACTACGTCCATATTTTATACAGTCTATGGATACAATACGACACGACATGATCGATATGATACGGTAGGATACGACAAACAGGACACGACACGACACAATATGATATGATACATTATGCCATGACACGCTATGGCAGGATATGATACGACTCGATATGTTACAACACAATCTACGACACTACTCAATACGATAAAATACAATACGATACAACAGGACACTAAGATACGATACGATACGAAATGACAGGACAGGATCGATAAGATGCTCTAGATTAAGACATGACAGGGCACGACCAAGCGGCAACCTCCGGCCGTGAGCATTGAAGACAATGCGGAAGTGTTAAAAACCGCAGTTCCTCGAGTGTCCACTTGAGGCTGGCTCTGGAAGTACCGGAAACCACATACACACCCATTCAAAGAAGACGATCTTTACAGCAGATATAAACATGTTTACAGCCTGGTACAAAAGACGAGTGTAGTCTGGATAGCTCATTTCTCGATCGGCACACACTCAACGGGGGCACATTTTTCATATCGCGGCAATTTCGAAGATATTGAGATTATGAGTTTTCCATTATGAGAGGCTCATCTGACTTGATTGACAGGCGGGAACACTGTAGCTGTTGGCGAGGAAGCTCAAAGCCCGCCTCTTCACCTCCACAGAAGTAAGGTTGAGTTCAGAGCATATCCAACATGGTTCCCGCCGATGATCAGCTTCAAAACAGCGCTTCAGGAACAGACATCACAGAAACCACGTCCACCACGCTATACTATGCGAAACGACACCACAAGACACAAAATGATAAAATGATTAAAGTATGATGCTACATGGTCATTGACAGCATAAGTGTTCAGTGACCGTGACACCAAGAGATCTAGAGCTCCCCCTGCTGATTGGCTGCGGTATAGGTAATAAGCCCCGCCTCCTTCATGTTAACAGATGGGACATGGGTCAAACTTTAAAATCCAAAAGCAGGTCAAATAAATGTTTGTCAAACATGTTTCTGTCATTATAGTTAGTTCTTATCATGCTGATTGATGTCTCAGTGTTCATGTTTAGTTTGAATTGATTTTAAAGAGATGATTGATTGACAGCTCTGTCGACCAATGAGGCTCCTGCAGCGCTGTGTGCACCAGAGGAAACGTAACAAACACTAACACAAGGGTTCATCTCACAGAGTTAATAAGTACAGGAAGTGACTTTAATGTTTCTCACCTTGACTTGAGAAGGGCAGGTAATGTCTGCAGGTAAATCAGCAGCACTTCCACAGGCAGGCACCGTGTGTGATAGCTGCAGACCTGGGTGCAGACCGTGGAGACCCCCAGGTGCTGGGCGTGATGGGCCAGCTCAACCCCTCTCTGCAGCACCGGGTTGAAGATGTGTGTGTAGAGCTGCCACTGCACTATAGCGTTCCCCCTCAGGGTCAGGTGGCACACGTGTCCGGCTATCTGCTGACTCAGCTGCCAGTCCTCCCCGAACACCAGCTCCTGGTAGGCCTCCAGAGCGTCCCACTTCCACAGCATGTCCTCTGCGCCCCCTCCGCTGGGCAGGATCCCCTGTGAGCGATAACACAGACTGGTGGAAACCGAATGATCCCCGTGCTGCAGAGTCTCCTCTAGCCCGGGGAGCTGGCTGCTGTCCAGAGTGCAGATGTTACAGGAGGCGAGTTTAGCTTTCTCTGATGGCTGCCCCCCTCCTAGCTGATCCAGAATCAGTCTGCTCAGGACGCCCAGAACGTGAGTCTGGTAACTGCGCAGGCCTGGAGCTTGGAAGGCGTGCAGCAAGGGACCTACGACAGAGCGAGGGTCCATGCAGCAGCAGATTCCAACGGCCTGAACTCCAGCCAGGACCTGCAGCACAGCCGGCCCGTTAGGAGAGAGTCTCTGCAGGAGGCGCAGACACTGGTGAGCGCAGGCGGCGAGGCAGCAGCAGCGCTCCGGGTAACGCACTGCATCACCCTCAAACCCCTCCTTACCGTCTCCAGCCTCCTCGAAGGGGTTTCGTCTGGCAGCCTGTTTGAAAGCAGACACTGGTAAACCTGACAGGTCTCTGTGGTGATGCAGGAAGTGGGAGTATTCACAGCGGCGGTGGCGGCGGCGTGCACAGACAGACTGATGCAGCTGCTCTGACTTTGCCTTCTTCACAGCACTGATGATCTTGAAGACTCCTGCGATGAGGCCCAGCAGCCTCTCTGAAGCTTCACCGACTACCTCAGAGTCTCTGGCCCTGCCGAGTCCCTCCAGCCGCAGTACCGTGGCCTCGAACAGCTCCAGGCCGCGGTGCTGGATGAACTCGTGGATGAGTTCCAGCGCCTGGCTAAAGAAAAAAGGGTTTGGTGTGGACGCCTGCAGGCAGCCCAGCAGCACTTGGAGAACTCCCTCTAAGAGCTCCGGCAGCAGCAGCGCCCTGTGGCGATAGCGGGAGAAAGAAAAGTCATCCTGGACTTCCTGCAGGGTCTTTTTCGGCCGTGGGGCAAAAGGGTTCGTCTGTCTCTCCAAACAGCTCCGGATTTTGAGGGTGGCTCTCAGCAGGTCCGTCAGGCTGCGTCTCAGGCTGTCTGGGAGGGTTTCACACTGACTCACATCCACTGACATCAGGTGCAGGATGGTTCGTAGGAGCATCCTCTGAACCAGCGCGATGGGCTCCTCAGTCCAGCCTCCAGCGAGCTCCTCTATCCCTGACCCCTGACCTCCCCCTGGACCGCAGCAGTCTCCAAACTCCGTCAGGATCTCGGTGAGAGTCGGCACGACGCTGACGGCCAGGCCCGGGTTGTGGTTGATGCTCATGTCAAACTTACAAACCTTCTCCAGCAGAGAGAGGAGCACGTGGCAGAGATCGAAGGGTGAGTTCTCCATGCGGTTGAAAATGGATATCGCGGCTGGGTCCGTCAGAGTCTCGGTGTCGGCCATCTGGGACCCGGGGGCTCGCGGGTGGGGGTACGGAGCACTCATGGTGTCAGCGGCGGTGTTGGCGGCGGTGGACGGTAACTGTGATGTCTCTGAGCGATGATGCTGACAGCTCACTCTGATGGTGGAGCCATGTGACCGCCTGCTCCGTGCACCGCTGGGTCCCGCGGCGGTTTTGTCTTCAGTGTTTGCTTCTGAATCTGAGGTAGAGAGCTGCGACCTCCGAGCATCCTTCACAGAGTATCTCTGCGACGTCCTGCGAGACCTCCGGGACTTCCAGGTTCCACTGCCGACGCGGGACCTCTTCCCCGTACTCTGTTCATCTGTGGCAGCTTTCTGTCCCGCTCTGAGAGGGGCGGCCTTCAGCTCCCGGCTCAGGAACACCTCCAGTAAGGACGGCAGCGTGAAATCTGTCAAAACACACGTCTGTTAGTTTCAGGAGGCAGACACCCTCTCTACTTTTAAGAGTAGGCTTCAAACTTTCCTCTTTGATAAAGCTTATAGTTAGAGCTGGATCAGGCTTGGACCAGGTCTTAGTTATGATGCTATAGGCTTAGACTGACACACTGGGATCCTGTCTTTCCCTCTCTCTCCTCTCTCTGCCTGTCTCTTACTTTAACTCTTCCTGTCCCATTAAAGTTACTAACCATAGACCTTTCTGGAGTCCCTGAGCTCCCTTGTCTCGTAGGTTTCTCTGGATCTCCTTTCTCCTAATCTCATCTCTCCTTAGCTCCTTTCTCTTTAGATGCTCTATCCTCAGCTCCTCTCTCCTTATCTCTTCTCTCCTCATCTCATCTCTCCTTATCTCCTCTCTCCTTAGCTCCTCTCTCCTTATCTCCTCTATCCTCAGCTCCTCTCTCCTTAGCTCCTTTCTCTTTAGATGCTCTATCCTCAGCTCCTCTCTCCTTATCTCTTCTCTCCTCATCTCATCTCTCCTTATCTCCTCTCTCCTTAGCTCCTCTCTCCTTATCTCCTCTATCCTCAGCTCCTCTCTTCTTATCTCCTTTTTCCTTATCTCCTCTCTCTCTCCTTAGCTCCTCTCTCCTTATCTTCTCTATCCTCAGCTCCTCTCTCCTTATCTCCTCTTTCCTTATCTCCTCTCTCTCCTTAGCTCCTCTCTCCTTATCTTCTCTATCCTCAGCTCCTCTCTCCTTATCTCCTCTTTCCTTATCTCCTCTCTCTCCTTAGATCCTCTCTCCTTATCTCCTCTATCCTCAGCTCCCCTCTCCTTATCTCCTCTTTCCTTATCTCCTCTTTCCTTATCTCCTTTCTCTCCTTAGCTCCTCTCCCCTTAGCTCCTCTCTCCATAGCTCCTCTGGCCTTAGCTCCTCTCTCCTTATCCCTTCCTTTAACTCTTCCTGTCTCATTAAAGTTCCTAACCATAGACCTTTCTGGAGTCCCTGAGCTCCCTTGTCTCGTAGGTTCCTCTGGATCTCTGCTGCTGTGGACGTGCCAGACTCCAGCTGCTACAACTACTACTATCCGTCTCCCCACTATCATCTCTCTCTCTCTCTTCATCTCCCTCTATCCCTCTCTCCAACACGGTCTCAGCAGATGTGTGTCTAACATGAGTCTGGTCCTGCTGGAGGTTTCTGCCTGTTAAAGGAAGTTTGTCCTTGCCACTGTAACTTGCTAAATGCTGTAAAGTGCTCTGCTCATGGTGGATTAAGATGAGATCAGACTGAGTCCTGTCTGGAAGGTGGGACTGGATCTGATCCGGTCTTGATGTTGGGTCTTTGTTAATAATAGAACATAGAGTCCGGTCTAGACCTGCTCTGTTTGGAAAGAGTCTGAGGAGAACGTTTGTTGGGATTTGGCGCTCTATAAGTAAAGATTGATTGATTGAATAACTCTGAATCCTGATGTGTTAAAACTTGATTTGAGGCAGATTCTGGAGCAAACAATTAGGGGGGGGGGGGACTTCCTGTGGACTTGATTTTATCCAGGTATATAAGTGGAAACAAGGCGTAAGTGGTGGCCCCATGTACTGAGGAGGCTTCAGGTAACTACGTAGCATTCGCTGGTTCCACTTCCTGCTCATCATCTCCCACGCTCTCTACTCCCCACACTTCCTCGACCTTCAATGAAGGTCAAAATATCCCAAAAATTTAAATCAAGCAGGCATTAAAGTTTGTAATTGCACTCTGTCAGCAGATAATCAGTGTTTGTTCACGCTCACTCAGAGAGTCAGAGCTAATTAAAGTAAAAATGTCTCGGGTCTCTGTGAGAGGGCGTCAGCAGCCCGGCTCTAAATACCGGAGTCATCCTGAGGTCACGGGCCTCCGCAATCACCGAGAGCTGCTGCTGTTTGTTAGACTGAGAGTCAACAGAAAAGAGACACTGACGGCGTTATCACACTGATTCATCCTTTTTAAAATAAGGACAGGACGCTTTTTTTACTGAGAGCGTTTTAAACTTCATGAAAAATAAAAATGACTCACTGGAAAATGAAAAAGGAGATTCTATTTAAAGCAGCAAGCAACACATGCCACCAAAGATACTGCTGGAACATAACTTTAATAAAGGGTGAATAAGTGAAGATGACATAAACATCCCTGCTCCTTGAAATAAAACCTTCAAATCAGATTCAAAACTCAGTAAATGAAGTCTATACATGAAGTCAGATGTTTCAAACAGCTGGATGGTTTCTGGGATGTCCTGTGAACATCAACGTGAACATTAAAAGGAGTATTTGGAGTACTGACCTGGAGCTTTCTCCTCCTGAACGGGGATCTTCCAGACCAGCGGCAGCAGAGACAGCAGCAGAGTGAGCAGCTCCTCGCGACACGTCAGTTCCTGAGAGTGAGAACACACGGAGGTTACCTCGAAAGCTTCCTGACCCTCTCTCTCTCTCTCTCTCTCTCTCTCTCCACGTCACACCCTACAGGACCGACTCTCCAACACCCACGGGTCTCACGAGTGAGAGCAGACAGAAGAAGAGGCTCGGCCGGCCTCTCTGTGAGTGTATCAGGGAGTATGTCGCAGCTACATGACGGGCGTGGAGGACCTCATGTCTGTCCAGAGCATTCCTCACAGCGCAGAGAGAAACGACTCCTTTATGTGTTAATGAGAAATTAAAGACTGTAAAGATTAAATGCACATTCTTCTTTTCACTATATTTAATGCATTTTAATGTTCAATTCCTCATAATGGAATATAAGTCCCTCTAAAGATCACTACCACTGAGTCACATGACCACTTGTTTAAATATATAAATAAATACTTTTAATACTGTTTTATTTTTAGTCTTGTTTTTGTACAACAGAGATCTCCGGTCATATAAAGGGAAAATATCTGAGATCTCAAGAATATTTTTCAATTTTAAGGGAATTAAGTAATAAGAGAAAAAAGTCATAAAATTTAAGAGAAAAAAATCAAACATTTGTGTTACATTTTTTTGTTATTTTAAGAAGAAAAGGGTGTTAATTTTATGAGAAAAATTTTGTTTATGTATGAGGAAAAATAGTCATATAATTTATAAGAAAGGGTAGAAAATGTATGGAAGAAAAGTTGGAAAAATTATGAGAAAAAAAGTTGTAAATTTATTTGATAAAAAGTCAGAAATCTATAAATAGAAAGTCAGACATTCATGAGAAAAAGCCTGTTAGGTTTTTTTGGCTCCTCCTGCTCATAACATGTAAGTGGTTCATTTTATTATTGAATTTTATCTGTTATATCTTGCCTCGTGTTATTCAACATGCAATGTTTGTTTTGTTCTTTTATATGTGCAATAAATAATAAATTAACTAATTAAAAGTTTTTATTTTATGGGAAAAAAGTCATACATTTCTTAGAAATGATTAAAAAAAGTTGTTAATCTATGAAAGAAAATGTCTGAAAAATATGAGAAAAATGATTTTTAATTAATGACTTTAAAGTTATTTATTCACAGGAACATTTTAACAAAAAACATTCCTGTATTAAATTTTCAAAATGATAAAGAAAGTCTTTCATTTACAGGATAATAATTGTGATTCTTTTTGTTTAAAGTTGTACATTTAGAAGAATGAAGTCATAAAATAAAAAAATTAAAGCTGTTAATTTAGGAGAAACATTTGTAAATTTACAGGATTAAATCTCATAAATCTATAAATACATGAGATTTAATTTGTATATTTTTGTGAATAAAAAGTGTAAATTTATGAGATTTTGAGACGTAAAATTACGAGAAGAAAAGTCGTACATTTTGAAATTTATGAGATTTAATTAATTAATTAATGAAAGAAAAGTCCTGTATAAGCAACTGTTGATGATGATAATGGAAGGTCTTAAATTGTCTGGTTGCTTCATTGTAGATGTTTCTTATTTACTTTGTGCATTGCCTTCACACTGCTTGGCAGTACCTGCACCCAAATGGACTTGAATCACTTTGTTCCTCTTGCTGATCTTGTTTCCTCTTGTCTAGATCTTTGCTTGTGTTGTTCTTGTTCTCGTATGTACGTCACTTTGGATAAAAGCGTCTGCTAAATGACTTTGTAAGCAGAAAGAAGAGAGCAGTAAATAATCAGAACATCAGTGTTCTTATGAGGCTGGATTTCTACAAATATAAGATGTAGCAGCATCAAGTGAGAGATGAAGAGAAGCAGCTAAAATGGCGACCAAATAAACACAAAGATCATAAAGTGGTGGTATTATAAAAAATGTTCCAGTGTCTTGAAATCAAAACAGAAAGAAAGAAGTGTCTAACATTCATTAAACCGTTCATGTGAGCAGCGTCCTGACCTGAGATTATTCAGAGTCTTATCTTTGCATATCTCATTTTTCACTGCTGGGTTTTATTGCTCTATGGTCATTAAACATCTCTTTAATCTAAGCAGCTGATGTCTGATGTATAATCTTCACTTTCATCATGTGCTCTCATTAATCTGTATCTCTGTCTGTGATTCATTCTGATGAGGGGAGATTAATCTCACTGAGGCGTACGGACAGCGTCTTTAATTCATCAAACTGAAGTCTGAATTTAAAGATGAGTGTTCCTGAGTTAAAGGGACCTGAGAGGAGTTTAACTGGTTATGAAACAGAGTGAATTTAACGTCTTTAACGACCAACAGAACCAGATCAGGAGCAGATTAGCGTCTCTTGTGTAGGTTTTCTTAATGCCTGTCACGGCCGCCCCCCCCCCCCTACGCTGAAGTGGTTTAAATCCTGCAGACAAAAAGAGTCTTTGTTGACGTCCAGAATTATCACAGTTAACGGTTCATTAGAGAGTCAAACAGAAGCAGGACGGGGCCTTCTGTGGATACGACTCACACGTTAAAACAATGCACGGTAGGTCTCAGCAGATGTGTGTCTAACATGAGTCTGGTCCTGCTGGAGGTTTCTGCCTGTTAAAGGAAGTTTGTCCTTGCCACTGTAACTTGCTAAATGCTGCAAAGTGCTCTGCTCATGGTGGATTAAGATGAGATCAGACTGAGTCCTGTCTGGAAGAGGGGACTGGATCTGATCCGGTCTTGATGTTGGGTCTTTGTTAATGATAGAACACAGAGTACGGTCTAGACCTGCTCTGTTTGGAAAGAGTCTGAGTTTGAGTCCTTAAACTTGAGGTTTGGTGACTTGACTCCAACACTGGTCTGATCTACAGACTCACTTTAAACTTTTTAAACTAGAACAAATAACACTCTTAGCATCTCTCTGTCCTCACCTGGTCGATGATGGAGTCCAGCGTGCTGAGCAGCAGGAAGCCCCGCCCCCTGACCAGGTACTCTCCCAGAGCCACCATGTGACTCTCCTCCTCGTCCTCCTCCCGGGCCTCGGCCCTCTGAGCCACCGCGCTGCATAGCTGATGGACGTCGGTCAGGAACTCCCTCGCCAGCGTGTTGCTGGCTCCACTCATGTCTGAGCTGCAGAGGAGGAAGAGAGAGATACTTCATCAGACTGCAGTCGAAACATCAGATACTACATCAGAACCCGTTTTCCATATAAGTTTAAATGATTTCTCCTTAGAAATATTGAGCTGTCAGACACTTGGAGATGATTAATCGCTCTGGTTTCTGCATCAGGGTCAATGTCATGGAAATATCAGGAGACAAAAGAAGACAGAAGCAGAACAGCAAGATAAGAAGAGAGAGTGATCAGAGAGCGAACATGTCCGCCACCATCACGTGATGGTTTCTCTAAATGTTACTGACGATAAGTTATCAGGTAAATCACAAAATCAAACAAAGATTTAATTCAAAGGGAGTAAAAGGTTTACAAAAAACTTGGTTTAACGAGAAAGCTTCTGTTTAATCACATCAGTCATTCCATCAGGGTTTATGTAACAGAGGTGCCTTCAGTCCTCCTTGCAGGTTAACGTCCTCATGCCTGTGCTGGCTCCTCATTACTCTGGTGGAGTGGTTATATGTCAGTTTAACCCAACCTGCAACCTCCGGCTGGGAGAATTGAATCCAATAAGGAAGTGTTAAAACTGCAGTTCCTCGAGTGTCCACTAGAGGCTGGCTCCGGATGTACCAGAAATCACATACACACACATTCAAAGAGCCGATCTTTACAGCAGAAATAAACATGTTTACAGTCTGGTTCAAAACATGAGTTTGGGTTTGATTAGCTTATTATTCTGTGCGGGGTGAATTTATTCATAACGTGGCAGTTCAGGAGAAATTAAGATTACGAGTTTTGCCTAAATAAGGGAGTTGAGTCATAAGAGACAAAAGTGTCATAAATGTCAGTTTTTTTGGGGTAAATTTAAGAGGAAACATTTTTCAAATTTTATGAGAATAATACCCGTAAATTTATGGAAGAAAAGCTGGATATTTATTTGAAAAAAAGTTGTATTTTTATGGGAAAAAACACGTTTACTTATGGGACAGAGTTGTACATTTATTAGGAAAAATGTTGTATATCTATGAAAAAAAAAGTCAAAATATGAGAAAAAAAGTCGCACATTAGCAGGAATATTTTAAGAAAAAACTGTGTATTAAATCAAAAAATGTTAAAGGAAAAATTTTAATTTACAGGAAAAGAGTTTTGAATTTTCTTTAGAAAATTGTTGGACATTTATTCCAATGAAGTCATAAAATAAAAATTAAAGCTTTTAATTTTGGGGAAAAGATTTGTAGATTTACAAGACTAAATCTCATACATGTATGACAAAATCTAATCAATTATGAGATTTAATTCATATAGTTGTAAAATCAAATCAAAATTTTGGAGATCATAAGACAAAAAAAGACAAAAAAAAGTTTAATATTTTAAGAATATACACTGCAGTTCCTCGGGTGTCCACTAGAGGCTGTCTGCGGAAGTACCAGAAACCACATACACACCCATTCAAAACCCAACAATCAGTGCTCATAAATAGCCGTAAGCTAACTGACTGACATTAAGGAGTGTAAATAAAATACAGAAGAAGAGTTACGCACTGAAAAGGGATTTATCACATGAATGTTGGAGTTAATTTTAGGGAAACGTCCAACAGTGACATCAAACAGATTCCATCTCAGTCTAACTGGGGATGTTATCGTCAAGACTACGAATCCAAATGACATCAATGTTCAAAGAGTGACCAAAAACCACCATGTCCGCCAAAGATGCCTCCTTTAAATTCAATAAGAATTGAAAATAAAGCACAAAAAATCTTTAAAGGGATTGAAATGTTTACAATCATTTAGTTATAGTGATAAGAATGTGGAATAGCTCCATTAAAAGGTCAAAGTTTTCATCTCAGAGTGCAAACACAAGTTTTAATCCAGGTAAGCATGTCGTAGTAAAACCTCTAAATCCAGACGACGCTCTCCAACAGTCAGTGTGAAGACAGCGCCTCCACGTTAGCATGTGTGCGACCACGTGTTCCTCAAAATGTAGCGGCCACTTCGTACAAAAGACAAACGCCTCTTTCTATTAGAAGACGTACACACACCCCTGAGACGAGGAACGACTGCACAGCGACTCAAATACATCTACGGCTGGAATCCAAACTTATAAAGAATAAAACTTTAATTAATAATCAGCAGAGGAAGGATGGTTTGATTTCATCTATAAGAAGTCTAATATTCCAAAGACATGATCCTAGAAAGATTAATGTCGGTGTTCATCTTACCAAATGTTACAGGGCCAGTTTCCAAGCACTCATCTTCCTTTTTGCTCCGAGCATGACTGCAGCTCTGCGGCCCGTATCCACATACCTCCTCACACGACTGCTGACTGAATTTTCTGTTCTGCAGCGCAAATTCCATTAAATTGGAATTTCAAATGGAAGCTTTCCAGATTCGCAGCAGATCAGCGTATCACATGAAAGCATGTGATGTCACATGGCGAGGGGACCGGCCTTGGGAATACTGCAGAGTCCCTGGTGCCCTGCAGAAGACCTCCAGAGCCGCCCTGCACAGCCGGGGCCTTTGTTTCCACAACTACAACTACTGTCAGGGGGGATTTCTTTAAATGCAGAGAGAGGGGGAGGAACTAGAGAAGAGTGACAGCCTGAGGCTTCAGAATAATCAGCTCTTAAGTATAAGATGGTTTATTTGTACTCCTCTGTTTATGTTACACAGTGTATGTTTGATGTATCCTCATGTGTTGACTCTGTGAAGGTAACCTCAATCCCCGAACAGGAAGTCTCATCCAGTCTCTCCTGACCCTGTGGAACCTCAGTGTAAAGGTGATGTAGGTAATCCTGAGTACTGATTTCTACAAGATGAATAGACAAATGATGTTCCCCAAATTAAGGAACATTGACAAAATATGTTTGTAAGTTATTTTAGAGCAAAGTTAAAACACATGTTTCTGTCCACCTTCATGTTTCGTCTGTCTTTATATATCTTGAGCTTAGAGTATCTTCAGATGCTCACATCCAGAATATTCACCACCTCAATGTGATGATTCATTCTAATAACTGCTCTCCACAGTCACATCTTATGGGTTTATGTTTCAGATTAATTAATCAGGATTATGCAAACATCCAAAGAAAGGAGTCTGTCACATTTCCCTTCTGCCTGTTGACACTGTGGTAAAACCCTTAGAATGGAATGCAACGGAACAGATCAAAACCGAACACAATGGAATGGAAAGGAACAGAATAGATAAAAGCAGAACAGAGTGGAATAGAACAGAACATATCGAAACAGTATAGAATGGACTGGAACAGACTAGATGAAAGCAGAATAGGATAGAATGAAATGGAATGGCTCAGAATAGATAAAAGCAGAACAGAATGGAATAGAACAGAACAAAGCAGAATACAATTGGATGTAATTGGATGGAACGGAACAGAACAGAATAGATCAAAGCAGATTAGAATGGAATGGAATAGAATAGAACAGAACAGAATAAAGCATAATAGAATTGAATGGAAAAGACTAGATCATACGGAATAGAATAGAATGAAATGGAATGGCTCAAAACAGATCAAAGCGGAACAAAATGGAATTGAACTGAACAAAGCAGAATAGAATGGAATGGGATGAATTGGGAGGAACGGAACAGAACAGAATAGATCACAGCAGATTAGAATGGAATGGAATAGACTGGATCAAAACAGTACAGAAAGGACTGGAACAGACTAGATCAAAGCAGAATGGAATAGAATGAAATGGCTAAGAATAGATCAAAGCAGAACAGAATGGAATAGAACAGAAAAAAGCAGAATAAATTGGAATGGAACAGATCAAAGCAGAATAGAATAGAATGAAATGGCTAAGAATAGATCAAAGCAGAACAGAATGGAATACAACAGAACAAAGCAGAATAAAATGGAATGGAACAGATCAAAGCAGAATAGAATTGAATGGAACAGATCAAAGAAGAATAGAATTGAATGGAACAGATCAAAGCAGAATAGAATGGAATGGAACAGATCAAAGCAGAATAGAATTGAATGGAACAGATCAAAGCAGAATAGAATGGGGGCGCTGGTGGCCTAGCGGTCTAAGCGTCCCACCTATAGAGGCTACAGTCCTCATTGCAGAGGTCGCCAGTTCGACTCCCGGCCAGTCGACCATTTACTGCATGTCTTCCCCCGCTCTCTACTCCCCACATGTCCTGTCTCTCTTCAGCTGTCCTCTCCAATAAAGGTGAAAAAGCCCCAAAATATAACTTAAAAAAAACAAGCAGAATAGAATGGAATGGAACAGAGCAGAAGAGAAGCGATCAAAGTAGAATAGAATGCTTTGATGCTTGAGACAACCTGATCACACTTCATATCAAATCAATCCACAGAAAGTGGTCCATCACATTCCCCCCTCTGCCTGTTGACTCTGTGGTAAAAACCTTAGTGTGGTCTCAGGCTGGTCTTGAGAGTGGGGAAATAATGACAGTCAGCGGGCACAGATGTGAGAGGGAAACTGGAGCAACATCCTGTCCTGCAATCCAGAGCTGGAGAGAGCATCACTAAGCTGCTGATCTCTACAAAGTCACTGAAACCAGAGGAGGTAGAGATAACAGCAGAAGGTTCAAAGCTCAGACCTTTGACTCATTTATGTTTAAAGGGGAGTCAGCGTCAAAGACAACTTCCACTGGATCTGCTTTTAAAATAAACCATCAGTTGTGCATTTCTACAAAACCTCACCATGATCGTCTCTGTCCAGCATGGAGCTTATCTGGGTCACAGGTCACTGTCTAACACACCAGACCGTATCCTAGAGGGTTGGACACGCTGTCAGAGAGTAGAAGCTGAGTACAGACTGTATTTATTTGTTTAGTCTTGCAGTGGGAGCCACAGATCCTGCAGGAGGTCACATTAAACAACAGATACGAGCATTTTCATGAGGGCTGATATCGAAGTCTGTCGATGCAACAAACCAACAGTGGGGACGCACGGCAGCGCTCACAACCAACCCAGAGATGTTTCATGAGTTCACGATTAAATGCTGGAAAATCAGAAAGCTAATATTCTGATGGTTCAGGCTGCATATCCGATTCAATCTGATAACATAATTTTTAAAGTACTTGCAGCGTTTTTAGAACACAGTGTTTGTTTATGAAGTACTAAAAGCGTAATCTACTCTCTGACTTATTCCTCTGCCAGCGTTTGGCGACCGTCCTCTCCGTCGTTTTATGGTTACCACAAGACAGTGATTAGAGACGGAGTAAACAGAGAGTGGTTATCACATCATCCCCTGCAGAGAAGTCTCTCTCTCTCGCTGGCAGATCTCAAATCTGTGCTTCCCCCCGGGCAATTATTGTGATGTTCTCCTACTGAGTTAATTATACAGCTGAGGCTTTATTCAGCTCCGTCAGTTTCTATGCTGGTAAAAAGATAATGACATATCTGTCTGATTTTAATTCATCTCACGATGGAGGAACTGCATGAATTCAATCAAAATGCAAACTGCAACTGTTCTTCAAAAAAACAATCCAAGGAACTCTGTGAGATTAAAAAAAGTCAGGTCTCAGCGCCCCGGCTGTGATTACTTCAAAGACTCAACAGCAATCAGAACAAAATGTCTCCATAAAATCTCAAATGAGAGTCAAAGAAGTGGATAAAAATGTAATATTCTCTGGGCTTGTGTGGTTTAAACTCAAACAAGTGGTTTAGTCACATACCTGAGTGCTACATTCGGAGTAGGATCGTCCTTAGCGGCTGAATCCTGACCATTTAAACTGACAAATTCAAACTAATTGACTAATCTTAAGTAACAAAAACAATCAGAGTTTGAGTGGCTAAAGCTTGCAGAGCTAGCACCACCAGATATTGATCCTCATGCCTGTGCTGGTTCCTCATGTCTCTGGTGGAGTGGTTACATGTCAGTTTAACCAGACACAGCCTACATACAACTTTATGTCCATTTATAGATCAACACACTGACAAACCATGCTGTGCTACCAGATGACATCATCACCTGTGCTCCTTTACATCCAGGTAGTAGAGCTGCAGAGCGTTATGGCCGCAGACATTAACCAGAGCTACAGCTCCAGCTAGTGGAGGGAGGCTGCGACTGGAATTTCAGGCCTACAATAAAAACATGACTAATTTTGACAATATAAGGTGCATTTCGACCAAGAGTTCCTGGGTCTTTTAGTCCCCAGAACTACTTTACCCTGAACTAAAAGGTTCCTGTTCCCCCATTGTTGTCTGTGTTTCGACCGCCGGGTGTAGTCCCAGGTAGAATGTGCAAATCAGGCCAGTGATGTAGAGAAAAAAAATGATATTAAATAATATTTTGAAATCTTAATAAATAACTAAACTAGCATGCATTCCCAGGAACTCCCTCTGTGTTTCAACAACTGTGTAAACTGTAAACTCCACAAACACTGTTACGTTCAGCTGAAAGTCTCAGGACCTTTGAAAAGTACTACCCCCAAAGCAGGGGCTTTAACTACCCCTGAACTGAATTTAGACCCTGGTTCCACCAGTCAAAACGCATGTAGTTCAGGGGTAAAGTCCCTAGTTCCGGGGTAAAGTTCCTGCGGTCGAAAAGCGCCTTAAGTATGACTTTTTCAGACGAAAAGTTGTGACGCTAAATAGCAGCCCACCTCCTTGAGACCACTTCCTCAATCTGACCCAGGCACAGTGTCCGGGTCCTGACTTTAGAACCACCCCTTTAAATAAACTCCAATCCTAATATTTATAGTGTTCTGCAGAATACTGATTTCAGGACGTCACGATAAGATGTTCAATTTCTTCAAAATCCCTCAGCTCGGTTCATTTTCATAACAAACAAAAGCTTCAAATATTAAAAAGTGGAACATGGGGCGCTGGTGGCCTAGCGGTCTAAGCGCCCCACATACAGAGGCTACAGTCCTCGTCGCAGGGGTTGCCGGTTCGATTCCCAGCCGGTCAACCATTTCCTGCATGTCGTCCCCCACTCTCTACTCCCCACATTTCCTGTCTCTCTTCAGCTGTCCTCTCAAATAAAGGCAAAAGGCCAAAAAATATAACTTTAAAAAAAATAAAAAAAAAAAAAAAAATAAAAAAATAAAAAAAAGTGGAACATTTAACGGATGAGTTCACAGAGTGAAACATGAAGCTTGTCTTTAAACAACAACATTAATTCTGCCGTTTTAACCAAAACACACTCAGACTAATTACTTTCCAGTCGAGGGAACACACAGCACACACTAATGCCCTCACTTAATTCAAGGTAGTTTATGGGTGTGTGTGTGTGTGTGTGTGTGTGTGTGTGTTTAATTTACGCTTCATTGAATACAAAAACAAGAGGAGTGTTGAGAAGCCTAATGTCGCACATTTTTGCCCATCAGTATGTAAATCTATGCAGGCAGGTACTCCAAAGCTAATGCAGCATGATTACATAATGTGGACTCCTCTATGGCTGCGGGACATACAAATTATACAAATTATGAACATGAGGCTTTCACTCCTGCAGGTAATTCTCCTCCATAAAGACAAGGAACCAAGGACACCGCAAGCCTGCTGGCGGTAATTTCATCCGGTCTGGGTCACCTTGTTTAGAGACATATCTGAGTTTAGTTCAGTCAGACAACTCACGTTTGAATTGTTTATTGTAGCAGCAAATACATATTACATGTGTGGCGCCCAGGCTCCGGCCCCATCACTCCCTGCAGATAAGTTTACATGCAGACATTGAGGAGTGGTGAGCAAAACATACTGAACACACCCCGGAGCCTGCAGGTGGATGCTGGGGTGGCGTAGGGGATGAAAGAATATGCAGTAATATGAATGCAGGGCAGCAGAGGCGTTGACAGGCAGAGGGAGAGATGGGAGATTTTCCAAGTTTTAACAGACCGCCACATTGAGAGGCAGAGGGCGTGATTGGATGATGGTTATGAGAGTGGGACATGTGACATGTGTATAGCAGTGCAGCTCGCAGGCGTCGCTCCATTTTATGTTGTTCACTGTGTCAGGTTGGTAGACCATGAGACTAGGACTTCCATATAAACAACAAATACAAACATGGATGTGTTCAGGCCTGGACTCTTATTATGCATGGTGCGTTTGGGTCAGGTTAGAGCATGCATTGTGGAGAAAGAAACAACTTCCTGTTTCGAAACACCCAACTTTGAGGCCTCACCACGACCACACCCTCAGACTTTTTTACAGAAGGTCAAAGAGTTTTCATTTTTTAGGTCTCTTCTAGCTGTAAACCTCATTACAAGTGGATCGGACACACCTCTTCGGAAGAGAAGCCTCTTAAAGGACCCCTTGAAATTGCCAAAATATCTCACTTCCTGTTGACATTTCACCACAATGTTAAGAGACTTTTTTTTAAGTCTTGAGGAGCTGGATGTGGTTACGAAAGATCATCTCTCCAGGCCAAGCTGCCTCAGGGGGGCTCCGCTCCTACAGCCTGCAAGTGAGCCAATTTTTGGCGCTCTTGTCCAAAACCATTAAAATATTAAATTTATCACCAGGCCTGATGTTACTGCTAATTTCATGAGCTTAGACTCTGAAAATTGGGTTGAATTTTGCAAAAAAATAATAATTTAGGATCCTTTTGATACAACAGGTCTCTAACAGGAGTCAGAAAGCACAGATTTGACTTTCCTGGACCACCTGTTCATGTTTAAACTCCAATCTCTGCTATATTCAGCTTTTCTCTGTTATCAAGTCATTGCTAATTTAAAAGAACCAGGATACTTTATCGTACTTACTGAGTCAGTTTACTTTTGGATGTAATAATAATAAGGATCATGAGACCTACCAGAACTTCAGGGCATCCTTGCTCTGGTTGGGGTGATGCTGCACGTAGTGGAAGAGACAGAGGAAATTCTCCAGACCCTGGAGGCTGACCTGATAACACACAGAGAAACCAACACAGATCAGAATCACATGAAGACGACTCAATATGAAAAAATGTACGCTGCCCTTTAAAACCGATGTCTCATCCTGACGTGACTCTAAATGACTTTGAATCGTTACACATGACGTCTGCAGTCGATAACAGAGTAATGTCGTTATGTGGCACTACTCCTCTGATACTGATTTATCAGAGCGGGTCAGACGCAGAGCACAAAGTCCATAAATGTCTCTTCTCTCACTGAGGACGCTTTGGGACAGCTCATGCATTAAAGCTCTTGTAGTTTCTTTCTAGTAATGTTTAATGCATGTAACCTCTGCAGATGGGAAGGTATCAGACAAAGTGAAAGGAAAGATCCACAGTGACACATTTGAGAGTTTAAAAACAAGAAGAGGAGTATGATCCGCACAAGTTCAGCTGAGGGATTAAAGGTACTACTTTGTCGGTTTAAGCATGTGCCCCATGTACAGAGGCTGTAGTCCTTGTCGCAGCGGCCCCTGGTTCAACTCCTTTGCTGCGTGTCTTCCCCCTCTCTCTGCTGCCCTGTCTAATGAAGGCAAAAAATGCCCCAAAAATAACAATATTAAAAAAAGAGAGATATAACTTTGTCCACAGGGGGCGCCAAATCAAACCGAAAGTTCCTTAAAGTAGCTTTAGTTATTTGATTTGATTTGAGGAGCACTTTTAAAGAGATTCAAGATTCATTCATTTGATTCACACGTCCACCATTCAGTAATTCAATCCAACACAAAGGGTAAAATCGATGATAAGGCACAACGCCGTCAGCCTGGCGGTCTAAGCGCGTGCCCCATATACAGAAGCTACAGTCCAGGTTGCAGCGATCGCAGGTTCAACTCCCGGCCTCTACCAGTTGCTGCATGTCTTCCCCCCTCCTCTCTGCTCCCCACATTTCCTGTCTTTCTCCAGCTGTCCTATCAATAACGGCGAAAATGCCCCAAAATCTAACTTAAAAAAATAAGCTAATAAATAAGCTAAATGTATATTTATAATAGAATAAGAACAATTAAAGGAGCACAAAGAGCTTTCCAAAATCACATTTTAAGACATAATCAACAAAACAGTGAATACAGAAAGCAAATCATACAGAGTACGATCACACGCTCACCGAAACTGTAATAAAGTTACAGATCAGCTTAAAAATTTCAGTTCGGTACAGTTCTCTGTTTTGAAGTCTCGGTTCAGGACATTTTTGGTACAGTCATGACATCTGTCATCTGTGCTTGTTTACATCCAGGTAGTAGAGCTTTAGAGTGTTATGGCAGCAGACATTAACCACAACTACAGCTCCAGCTAGTGGAGGGAGGGTGCACTACAGCTTAGAGACAACCATAGACTATATAAATATGGACGTAGTATCCGTGACGTCACCCATCTGAGAACAGCGTCACCTGAGCGCTGTTCTCAAGCCAATCGACGGCGGCAGCCATATTGGAAATGCGGAAATCTACCAGGCAGAGTGTGACATAAAGAGGCGGAGTTTGAGCCTCCTAGCCAACAGCTATGTGTTCCCGTCCGGGAGTCAAGTCAGTCATGTCCTTATTTGGGCAAAAACTCGTAATCTTAATATCTTCTGAACCGTCACGTTAGAAAAAAAATTCACCCCCCGTACAGTGTGTGCCGATAGAGAGATTATCTACGTAGAGCCAAGCTGTTTTTTTAACCAGACTGTAAACATGTTTATTTCTGCTGTAAAGATCGTCTTCTTTGAATTGGTGTGTATGTGGTTTCTGGTGTTTCTGCAGTCAGCCTCAAGAGGATTCTTGATGAATTGCAGTTTATAACACTTCCTCATGGGCTTCATAGTTTGAGACCGGAGGTTGCCGCTTGGACCCAACATATGACCCACATTTCAGCCCTACAATGATAACACTATCATTAATATTTAGGTTATTCTGGTGCCTCAACATGCAGACCCTTCATCGATACCAGGACTTATCGGCTCCCTTGATACTTCAGTCGAGTTCAGGCAATGCTAATGTTAGTCAAAGCTAGCAAAAGCAAGAACATTAGTGTTTTTCCACTAATAATATTGAGACTTTCCTCCTGCACTGGTGTCAGGAGGACGGTCTCTTTGGATAAATACAGGAGTCTTGATATTAAGAAGGGGATTATTGAATGAGGTCATTTCTACTGAGGAAAAAAAAGAGTAAACAGAGCGTGAAAAACAAGGAAGAAAAACCTGAATCTGCAGGAAACAACGACCATATAAGGAAGAAATTAGTCTAACACTGAGAAGGAATCTCTGCCCCTCCCCGAGTCCATGAGGCGATCTGGACTTTCCTAACAGTGACAGAGGCCGCCTGACCGCTCCACACAGCATTACGGCTCTCAGGCAGTGTGTTAATACCTTCCCGGCAGACGTGTGATTCTCTAAGCCAGCATCCTGCTGTCACTCACACCACCCAGGAGAGCTAGCTAACGCCTCCGCTAATCTGACACCTCAGACTGGACTCATTCAGGCCAGCTGATCCCTGAACGAGCGTCTGGGTCACAAAGCCGAGGAACAGACTGAACACCAATCACATCACGGGCAGTCTGACCTGCGAGGGCGCTGACGTGATGGTGCCGGGGAAACAAACAGCTGGAGATCAAATTTAATGAAACCAAAGAGCTGTCCTGATTTGTGTTTATAATTCTAACATTATCTGAACAACAGGACGCCGACAGGGTTTCAGGATGGGTTCATAAACAGCTTTTTCATATTGTCCCCTTCGAATCCCAAAGTGATGTCTGAACTTGGGCTGCAACAGATGATTATTTCTGGAACTGACTGATTGTTTTTGGCAATTATTGAATTTCAAAAATGTCAGAAAGTTGTGTTAAAATGTTAATTTCAACATCACAGAGATTTATGTGCTTTCTGCAAGTTGTTCCTTTGTCAAATGTCGGATAAAAACCATCAAGACTTCAACACAGAATGACATAAAGAGGATTCTGTATAAAGAGGAAGCTGGACGGACCAAATGTAAAATATTTTTGGATGAAAAACCATCAAAAATATTCAGAAATGATCACAAATGCTCAGGATTTACACATTCTGTTGATAGCTCATTATTCAGTAAGCTAATGCAGCCATAATCTGCACTAAAGAGTACTCTAAGACTAAGAGCAGAACTACTGATGAAAGTTTTACTGAGTTAGCTCAGTTCCCAATTTGTGCCAATAAAGAACAAACACATGAAAGTGAATGGAAGAGGAACAACTTGTTTTCTGTTCCACCTTGTCAGTCTAGGCAGGGAGGTGGTATTCAGGAAGTTTGGGACCCGCTGTTTAAAGGAGCGCTCCAAAAATCTCACTGCTGCTCAGAGGTTAGAGGACTGAGGGGAGAGGAGGAGAATATGAGGAGTGATAAGCAAGGATACAGCCTTTAAGGAAGTCCATTTAACTCTCAGACAGGCCCACGTATCAAATATCACTCACTGATTGGATGCTGCAGCAGATCGGACTTCACTGAAACTTCACAACATCACCAAAGTTTTATAAAAGGGGGAAGAGTCAGACGGTTAAATTTGATTTTTTGGGACTCTTTGACTCAAACTTGAGCTCTAGTTTAAGTCAGACCCTGAAGACAGAGAGGGACTTAGGCTTGTTTATAACATGAGACCGTTTTTAAATGTATTGTTATTTTTGTATAAACCCTAATTTCATTTTAATTATGTTTTTATTTAAAGGGACAGTGCATAGAAAAATAAGGATTTCAGCATAGCAGCCATGTAAATATTAATATATCATATTAATGGTAATAGTTATATAGCGCCTTTCTTAGCATCTGGGGGGGTAGGTGGGGGAAGGCCTTGAGGAAAAGGTGCGTTTTAATTGCTTCTTTAAAACTGTCCAGGGTTGGGGCGCTGCGGATGTTGGGATTGGGGAGAGTTCCACAGAGTAGGGGCTGCCACACTGAATGCTCTGTCCCCGAAGGTCCGCAGCTTAGTCCGGGGGATGGAGAGGAGACCCAGGTCCGAAGACCTTAGGTTACGGGATGGAGTGTGTTGGTGGAGGAGGTCAGCCAGGTATTGGGGGGGCGAGGGCATGCAGGGATTTGTAGGTGAGGAGGAGGAGGAGCTTATAGGTGATGCAGTACTTTACAGGGAGCCAGTGGAGGTGCATGGGGCACGTACGTTCTCTCAGGTAATGGGCCTTGAGTAAAGTGTGGTTTATACATCAAATTTAAGCCGTAGCATGTGCTGTCCAATTAGCATAGCTCTGTACCTGAGCAGAAGCCTACATACATAGCTTTGCATGCACCTCCTCAAAAATACAGCTAAAATTAATAAAGTAAAAGTCAGAATTTTTTATTTTTTTTTAAGTTATGTTTTTGGCCTTTTTGCCTTTATTAGATAGTACAGCTGAAGAGAGACAGAAAATGTGGGGAGTAGAGAGTGGGGGAAGACATGCAGGAAATGGTCTAATGGCCGGGAATCGAACCGGCGACCCCTGTGACGAGGACTGCAGCCTCTGTACATGGGGTGCTAAGACGGCTAGGCCACCAGCAACCCCAAAAAGTCAGAATTTTAACTTTAAAGTCAAATAAAAAAATATAAAATGTCAGAATTCATTTTTTTACTGGCCTGACCTCCCAAAATAAAATATAGTGTCCCTAATCCTCTAAAAAATCAAAACAGGTGAGTTATAAAAAAAAAATTCACCCCAAATTTTTCACAAATATAGAAATGAGCTATAGAGACCCAAACTGTGTTTAAACATGGGGCTCTATGCGGACAGACTCACTTTAGGAGGCAGCCTCTAGTGGCCATTTGAGGAACTGCATTTTTTTGTACTCCCATGTTGTTTTTCAGCACCTAACACTGAAACCTCTGTGTTTGAATGCTTGTACTGTTCATGTTGTGAAGGATAAGAGTCTTTATACATCTATACGTTGTGTGTACTTTATATAATGTGTGTTGCATAAAATCACAAGTTACAAAACCTCCTCATGAAGCACGTTATCATCTGGTACGGTTATGGTGCGTTTAATGTCCCGTGTCTGAGTTACGTACATGCTTCTGCGTCAGCTCTGCATATCTGTGAAACAGATTTTCTCTCTCGGCGTGACGAAAAAACACAAGAGAGAAACTTCAAATCAATTATTCAGGTGCCTGCTGTTTGGTCACACCTGAGCGTCTGCTGCAAACAGACACTGCCAGGCGAGAACGCCAGGACGCTCTTTTTAAACCCGGCGTCCGGTCCTGCAGAACGAGAGGTGTTTGAGACTTAAGCTGGCACAAGGCACGATACAAAAGGGGAGTGATTCAAGTGTGGAGTGGGGTTTTTCTGTGCAGTCAGCATAGGTGAAGATTTTGGTCTCACTTTAGAATTAATGTTCTTTAAATTCCCCGTTTGCAGGAGAAGCTGCGTGACTTATTTGTTGTGCGTTTTGAAAGTTTTGCAGGCGCTGAAGGTGCAGAGATGACTACACTCACCAGGCTCAGGAAGGGGCAGGGAGGGTGACACTTCACTCACCCACCAGAGCGGTGAGAGTAAAGCTGGGTGGGTAGGTAGGTGGGGGGGTCACTGCACACCAGGGGGCTGGACAACATCACATACAGGAGGAGACGGCAGGAGGAGGAAGAGAAAGAAGAGCACAGATCATGGAGGGAAAGGAGAGGACAGGAGGTATAAACATGAGCGCTGAGTCAGAGGTGGAAAATAAATAAATGCACAAACGGATGAGAGAAGAGATAAACACAGGAAGTGACTGGCAGGAAATCAAAGTGTGGAGGCTGCCAAAGCTGTTATTGGTTTAATAAACAAACCCTGTATCTGTGCGCTCGCTCCATTAAAATGTATCTCCCAAAACGAGCGTCTGAAACGACCAGGTTTGTCCTCACGTTATCGCCCAACCTGCTGCGGCTCTTTTCTTCACGTGGGGAGGGGGGGGGGAACCGAGGAGTTCACGATAACGCTAATTTCCCAGCAGCGGGGTTGTTTTCCCTCCAGGGCTTTAATCCAATATTACAATGCACGCGGCGTAAACCGGCCGGGGTGATTTGATAAAGGAGAGACTGTCGGTGCTGATTAATGGAGCTGGGGAGGGAAATCAACAGTTCACAAAGCTGCGGGTACTCGCTTGGGTAAACAAAAAGAAAGCGGCGACCTTTCCTCCGCACTAATGAACCTCTTTATTCGCTCATTTGTCACACACACAGGCCCACAGGGTGTTTCTCAGACACTCGTACATTCAACTGAACAAGGAGCTGCTGAAAAAAAAACAGGAGCATCAGTATTCATCTTTAATTCTTTGGTTATTTGGCATCTATGGCTTCACACAGATTGTGTTGCATTTGGCGCCCCCTGTGGTCAAAGTGTGTAAGTAAAAAGTAAAAAATAACTCTTCTATTTGTTTCACACTTAATTTATAATGTGTTCTTAAAAAAGAGCGGGGAAAAAAAGCCGCTATCTACAGCTGGAGTAAACCTGGGAAAACACCAACCAATCCCTGCCATCAGGAGCCAAATGATGAAACCAATCAGATCCCGCCCTGCCGTTCTGCCCGCACACTTCATGTTTGTTTGTGTTTTTAACTTTCACTATGAGAATGTTTTGATGAGGACTGGTTTTGAATCAGTCACCATCATATGGTCGTGAATCAGCGGCGCTCGTGCATGTGAGTGATGGGGCGTCATTTTGGAGGATCTCCGAGGGGAGGAGGGGAGGGGTTAGATGGAGTCCTGAGGAAATGCTTCATTCAAATTCATGCTAGTTTTCCGTGGCTACCAACCCTAGCTTTAAGTGTGTTTTATAACCAATTAAAGCTCTTCACAGGTTGTGAATGTGGCATGAAGGTAATGTTTTCTACTCCTTCTGTTATTTAATGCAGTTAGCAAACAGCTTTAAGACGCTCTATCGCCACCGTCTGGCAGGAATACCGTATTACAATCAAGCACCGATAAAAACGATGAAAAATTGTACTTTTAAAATGAGAAAAAGTAGCTCTTCAAATTTTAAAAAGTGAACGAATATTAGATATTCGAGAATAATTGCCCATCCCTAATAGAGAGGCGATACTCCTCGTTGCAGCGGTCGCCGGTTTGACTCCCGGCCTCGACCGTTTGCTGCATGTCTTCCCCCGCTCTCTGCTCCCTACGCTTCCTGTCTCCACTCAGCTGTCCGATCAATAAAGCAAAAAGGCCCAAAAATGTAACTTATAAAAGCTCCTCACAGGAGCTTTAAGGACAGCTCACATTCTCTGTGGATTATATCATGGAGGTGGTGGCTGACAGGAGAATTATGGCCAATCTGTCGTCTTTAATGAACATTTCTTTTCTAGATATTCTTGTTAAATTCTTGTTCTGTACACCTTCTTGTTTGCTGCTGTAACTCCATGAATTTCCCCGTTGCTGGACGAATAAAGGAGTATCTTATCTTATCTTATCTTATCTTATTCCTCCTCTTTCTTTAAAAATGAAAGGCATGTTTGAATAAAAAGGAGACGTTGTGTTATTACACTGGAGGCTGGAGTGAAGTCCCTGTAATGCAGGGACACGGTGGCTGTGACCCGTATCTGTTACACCGCCTTCGTCCAACATGGCAATCATGGGAGGCCGAGTCATGGGAGCCTGCCGGCTGAGTCACTCACACTGGTACAGACTTTCCTCACAAGCCCTCTCAGGATAATTGGACGCACTACAACTTGGCAAAAGGCAGAGAAAGCGATGTGACCCTGTCCTCGTGAGGGGAGGCGTGGGCTGTTTGTTATGCAATGTTTTTTTCCTGATTTCAGACCCCTACTGATCTAATTTGACATTCTGGTGATGAGCGTCATGAGGATCCCCTAACGTCCCGCATTTCCTCACAAACTCAGAGAGTCAGAGAGCGGAGCGGCGAGCGCTTCTTTCATCCATAAAGAAGACGTGTTTCAAAATGTCAAGAGGCTGAAATCAGAAGCATGTTTGTATTTCTGTCAGTGTCGCAATCAGCGACCTTTACCCACGCTCGGCCGCTCAGGAGGAAATGAAAATGTGATGCTTTCTTCATCATTGTTTTCATTACAGCCAGATAAAGTGCAAGCTGCTGCCGGACTAAATTACAATCCCAACCACTCTGGCCTTTCTCCGTCCTAATGGACTGAGAGGAATGTTTCTGAGTGAGAGATCAGACTTAATAACATGCCACCCAATGGAAAAAGTCTAGGAGTCAACCTAGAACTACGGATGAATTATTCATGTGTTCAGCCGATCGTTTGGAAACAGCCCCGGAGACGGCAGAGAGGAGGTGTTGGGTTGAAACAACAAATGCAGATGTGAAACCTGGTGAGGTCAAGCAGAGAGCTCATTTATGACCACCCTGAGATAAACACCATTAAAATAAAACAACCTTTAGGGGGGAAAGGAGAGTGAGGATCACAAGATATCATGTCTGCACGCTCCTCATGTCTGCTCCTCAAAGACCTGAGTCATGGTGAGGCGCACAGAAGCAGGAGTGCTCATGTCCAATCAAACAGATCGGTCTCGCTCCTGCTGCTGGACGGGTGTGAATACGTACAGTCGATGCTTTCACAGGACTGACACTTCAGCCGTGCATTGTTCATATAGGCTCAGAATCAAAGTAACAGGATATGAAAGAGGAGCCTCGGGTGTGAAACTCCCACATCACTTAAAGATGAGTCATTTCTAACCCTGAAAAGACGGAGGCTGAGATAAATCTCATGCTGCGAGCTCGGTCTGGGTTGTTGGGTTTTCAGTTTGACGTTCTTTTTTACGATGGAAAGAGTTAAAGGCCGCTAAGAGAAGATTTGAGTCAACACTCAGGGAGACCCTGAGTCCACCTACAGCTCTAAACTTTAGGTTACTATCTCAGAGAGGTCAGGGGCAACACCAAGGGAGGCGTTAAAAGAGAAACACTGAACTAAGCAGTTTCAGGTCACACTGAGTTTGTGTCTTTGATGTTCTTAGGCGAGCAAATGGGGGACAGCGAGCTGAGCGTGTTGTGGGGTTTGATTTTCTTCAGTTTTCATTGAAGACAAGGTTTTCAACAGAGTCTCCTCCTTTTCAGAAGTAACAGATGCAGTTTTTAAACCACGCTAAAACACTAAAAGTAGGGGTGTAAGGATTCATCTACTACATCGATGTATCGATTTATATTCCTATGATCCGACTACATCGATCTGTGCTCGGCTAGTTGGCCTTGCGGACGACATATATGGATCTAACATCGTTTTAAAAAGGTAATAAATCGATTGTATCCATACTAGGAGATAACACGTGATTTAAGCACAGCAGACTTTATATGGATGTGTTTTTTTTTTACACTTTTAATGATAAAGAGGTTAAATGTTACTCAATTCAGGCTGCCTGTCTGTGACGTCATCGCCACGCGCCAGCAGACAACTAAACATAGCATGGTGGACGGCAGAGGAGAAGCCGGCGAGCGAGACATGATCGAGCCACCATTGCGGTCCAGCGTGTGGAAACACTTGCCTTTTGCAAAGATGGAGATGTTCTACATAAGTCGCTCGCTGTTTGTAGGATATGTAAAGGTCAAGTAAAGTTACCACGGCAACACCACAAATCTATCTAACCACCTACTAAGGCGCCATGGGATTTCACACAACGCCGGCCGTCCAGGCAACTCTTGCAGCGTTCATCAAGGTAACATCAGCTCTGCAGAAGCCTCAGGCCTCGCCAGCATCACGGCAACAACAGGACTCTAAGACTGTCCAGTATTGAGTTTTTTATTTCACAGTCACACTGGTTGAATTTTTGGCTAAAAAGTTACTGAATCAATTTCAAGTCACTGAATCGTTTTGGATCATATCGTTCTAAATGAATCAATATCGTCCTTTAATTGAATTGGCAACCACGAATCATGATACGAATCAAATCATTGTTAAAAGTTTGAATCGTGTTTTCAGGACGGGCTTTGAGCTGAGCTGCTGACGACTTGTTTCAGGTAAGAACCCTTTGAGGTTTCATCATTTTCAAGGTTCTAACTAGGACCAAAAACTGAGCAAAGCATCACTTCAGTCAAGCTCAACCCACAGTACATTTGGCAATTAGCAAATATCAAAATGGTCGTTCTATTTAAACTGCTCTGCCTGCCTTCTCCTGCTGCTCTCCCTGCAAACCGCTTCACCTCCTCCACCCCAGCTCCTCCTTCCTGCTGTGTCTGATTTCACCTGTGTAATGTGTATCGTCACTGATGCTCGCTCTGTTCTGTACCCCGGGGATCTTTGCTGCTGCTCTGCCTACCTTTGCTTTTCATGTATGCACGTGAAAGAGAAGGGAGGTGTGCTCTCCCCGCCTCAGGTTTGGGCATTCCATGCAGGGAGCTCCCAGAGCAGAGTCATATCACCAAATACAACTTACTGCATGCAGATAATTACAATAAACACTATATAAATCTTAATACTAATGATATAGATGAAGATGATGATGCCAGTCATAGGACACATCACTAAGTTGAAGCTGTGAAAACACAAGATTCAGACTCGCTCCGACAGTGACATCAGAGCTCAGAAAATCTTTGATGAGTTTGCAGAAGTCAGAGAAATGCAGCGGGGAGTTAAATTTGGACGAAGCAGCCACAAAGTTCACCAGAAAAACAACATCCTGCTGTCTCTCAGCTGTCAGTCACACCTCTCACTGTGAATCTTAAACAAAAGCCCTTCCTGTCTACCATCGACCCTGGCAGCAGAGGAAAGTCAATGTCCTGCTGCTCTGGTTTGTTTATGAGGGTGATATAGAGGCATCAAGCTCGGTTTGTTCCATAACCAGATGAAACCTTTTAACAGGATGTTTAAAAACATTTTTAAAAACTCCTCCTGAGAAGAAACAGAAACAGATCAAATGTTTCTGTGATGATCTGCTGAGAGACAGATATCAGGAGGGGCTGCGAGCTGAGCTGACACTGACGTTTCTGGACATAACTGGTATCTTTAAGAGCCTGCAGGCCTGCTCATCGTACCTAAAGACTCTAAAAGTAGTATGGGAGGTAGAGCCTTCAGTTATCAGGCCCCTCTCCTTTGGAATCATCTACCAGTCAGGGTCCAGGAGGCAGACACCCTCTCTACTTTTAAGAGTAGGCTTCAAACTTTCCTTTTTGATAAAGCTTATAGTTAGAGCTGGATCAGGCTTGGACCAGCTCTTAGTTATGCTGCTATAGGCTTAGACTGACACACTGGGATCCTGTCTTCCCCTCTCTCCCCTCTCTCTGCCTGTCTCTCACTTTAACTCTTCCTGTCCCATTAAAGTTACTAACCATAGACCTTTCTGGAGTCCCTGAGCTCCCTTGTCTCGTAGGTTCCTCTGGATCTCTGCTGCTGTGGACGTGCCAGACTCCAGCTGCTACAACTACTACTATCCGTCTCTCCACTATCATCTCTCTCTCTCTTCATCTCCCTCTATCCCTCTCTCCAACACGGTCTCAGCAGATGTGTGTCTAACAAGAGTCTGGTCCTGCTGGAGGTTTCTGACTGTTAAAGGAAGTTTGTCCTTGCCACTGTAACTTGCTAAATGCTGCAAAGTGCTCTGCTCATGGTGGATTAAGATGAGATCAGACTGAGTCCTGTCTGTAAGATGGGACTGGATCTGATCCGGTCTTGATGTTGGGTCTTTGTTAATAATGGAGCATAGAGTACGGTCTAGACCTGCTCTGTTTGGAAAGAGTCTGAGGAGAACGTTTGTTGGGATTTGGCGCTTCATAAATAAATAAATTGGTGGACAACTTAACAAATGTTCTCTTGAAGTAGATATGAGTTGAGGTCAGGACGCTGTGGATTAAAAGGTGAATAATAAAAACTTCCCAGTCCTTTAAAAGCACATCTCTTGTTTATGAGCAGAGGTACGCTCTTTCACTTTTGTTCAGCCTTTAAAAGGCGAATCATTAACCTTTAGGATGAAGGTGAAGCATCGGCGCCATCTCTGCTTACTCCTCAGTATTCACCACGTTCACCTTTTGCTTTGCTCCACAAGTTTAATCTCCTTCAGACAAGCACCCGGGGCTTAACCACAGCAGGAATGTAAAGCACAGAAATGAGCTTAATGACAAGTTGTGTGTGACTGGAGCCGTCCTCATTCTGAGCAATCTCTCTATCCAGCTTCAAACACAAGAATCACTGAGACGCAGACATAACGGACATTTAGAGTACAAACATGACTTATTTTGAAAAGCTGCCCAACAGTACTTACAAAGTGAGTCACATGGTTCTTTCACCCTGCAGGGAGGTGTCTTTTAAGGTCATCCATTGTAATGCAGAAAGCTAAATTCAGCTAAATTAACACCATCACTGGATTCTGTGATATGAGAGAAAACCAGCCGGCTGGCCGGAGTCTCTCAGCACCAGGAAAACAAAAAAGTGAAGTGCTCCTGACACCTCACTTTGGTGTTTTGAAACATCCTGTTAGCTCAGAGTGAAACTGAACACTCTGCAGACCTCGGGATGTGTGTGGCTCCTGGCCAGGTAATGGTTCAACTGAATTAACTCAGCTCATAAAGATTCAGAGAGATTATGCAGAGCGGGAAAAGCGTCTCCACTGATGATTTGAAGGAAGCGTGCCGGGGGCTGATTTCCTTTTTATCAGGGGTGGGAAACATAAACAGGGTAGTTTTGGCTCCATGAAGGAAGACAAGAAGGAAAGGCTTAATGCTACCGATCCCATTATCCTGACGCTGGGGTGCAGATTTGTTTAAATATACAAGTGAATGCTGCAAATAAAACACTAACAGGTGATTTCCAGTGTAGTTTACTCCACGTAGACGAGCTTTCACTGAAGAAGACAGATTCAACAACAACACTGCCCGTAGTTTCTGTCGCCACATTTTAAGGCATTTCTGCTTTCTTAAGAAGCATTAATAAAAAAATCTGTGACAATGAGGAACAAAAGGAGGAAGAAGGGGTCAAACAGTCACTGAGGTTACTGTCCTCATTCTAAGATTCAATGAGGAAGAGTGAGATCAATCAAACTGGCTTACAGCAGCACTTTTATTTGTCTAACCATGACAAACACAGAGGAGTGTAGTAGGAAGAACATGGCAGGCTGTAAACTTTACACAGTGAGTCTCAAAGTCCCCAAAAAACCACCAGACACTTAAAGTGAAGGTAGCAGACTCCAGTTCGTTAGCTGCTCCTGGTTCTGTTCTCCTGCTCTTGCTAACTTTTTCTCACAGTGGACAAATCTGATGTTTTCAAACCACAGAAATCAGAGACAGCATTAAAACTTGACTCAGAAGTGAGCTGTTAGAGCAGATGGGTGGCACTGGTTTGGCTTAGCAGTTAAAGTGCGCCCCATGTACGTATGCATTAGTCCTTCTCGCACCAATCACAGGTCTGACTGCCATCCTCCACCTTGTGCTGCACGTCTTCCCCACGTGTTCTGTCTCTCTTCAGCTGCCCTTCCTCACTCTCCCTGTCCCTCTCTGGAGTCCCTGAGCTCCCTTGTCTCGTAGGTTCCTCTGGATCTCTGCTGCTGTGGACGTGCCAGACTCCAGCTGCTACAACTACTACTATCCGTCTCACCTCTACTGACATCTCAAAGAGCTCATAGTGCCCGATTACCCCTCTAGAACACTACGCCCCCAACATGCAGGCCTGCTCATCGTACCTAAAGTCTCTAAAAGTAGTATGGGAGGTAGAGCCTTCAGTTATCAGGCCCCTCTCCTTTGGAATCATCTACCAGTCAGGGTCCGGGAGGCAGACACCCTCTCTACTTTTAAGAGTAGGCTTCAAACTTTCCTCTTTGATAAAGCTTATAGTTAGAGCTGGATCAGGCTTGGACCAGCTCTTAGTTATGCTGCTATAGCCTTAGACTGACACACTGGGATCCTGTCTTTCCCTCTCTCTCCTCTCTCTGCCTGTCTCTCACTTTAACTCTTCCTGTCCCATTAAAGTTACTAACCATAGACCTTTCTGGAGTCCCTGAGCTCCCTTGTCTCGTAGGTTCCTCTGGATCTCTGCTGCTGTGGACGTGCCAGACTCCAGCTGCTACAACTACTACTATCCGTCTCTCCACTATCATCTCTCTCTCTCTTCATCTCCCTCTATCCCTCTCTCCAACACGGTAGGTCTCAGCAGATGTGTGTCTAACATGAGTCTGGTCCTGCTGGAGGTTTCTGCCTGTTAAAGGAAGTTTGTCCTTGCCACTGTAACTTGCTAAATGCTGCAAAGTGCTCTGCTCATGGTGGATTAAGATGAGATCAGACTGAGTCCTGTCTGGAAGACGGGACTGGATCCGATCCCATCTATATAGGACAAAAGCAGTGACAGCGTTCAACTTGGACCCCTCTACCTCTTGCTGTATATCAGCGAGGGGCCCGTGTCTACTGAGAGCAATTTCCTGGACTGGCAGCGCCCACAAAACCTCAACTTCAGATTGCCTCCCACCAGGGCTTCCTGTTGTTAGATTATGAAAGTCATGTCATGGCACTTCTGCTTCCACACTTTTCCGTGAGAACAAGGAAAATAGAATCATGTCCTGGCATTAGCTGCAGCTCAGACCCTTGAACAAGCAAGTCTGATTAGTATCTTCTCCACTGCCACTAAAAGCTGAGTGATTTCAACTGATAGCATCAAGAGGGCTAATGCAGAGGGCGTTATTGTGCTTTGGACGCCAAGAGCTGAAAACAGGTGCTGCTAACAAGAAAAAGGAATGTTGTAAGTGTACACAGGCCCTTAATAAGCTAACCCCTCCAGCAACCCATTCCTGTTCAATCCAACGAACTTATTTATCACTTTAGTAATCTTACGCTTCATTCCTGTTAGCTATAACCTCGTTCATGGGGTTATTGAAGGTCAACACCTCGCTTCAGTGTCCTGATATTGTGTTGGTTATTCCCCTGATCCCTACACGCCCTTCTGAGACTCTGAGTCTGCTGCTGCTGCTGTTGGTGAATAAGTTGCAGAAACATCCTGATAGAAATGAAGATGAACCGCAGAGAGATGAGAGGCAATAATGCAAAGGATGACAGATGAGGGAGGCTGGGAAAAGAGCGGTGCTGCAGAATCAGGACTTTCACACCGTTTTTTTTTTTTTGAGGTAGCTGCAGGAGAAGGTGTCTTTCACCCTCCATATTTCACTGTAGTGTGATCACAGAAGCGGATACAGAACAGCAGGGCCGAGTCGTACCGTCTGATGTGCGATAAGACAAGAGAGCCTCTCTGTTTTTGGACACTTTCCACAATCAGTTTGTCATGTTTATCTGCAGATGACAAGCAAACGGGAGCGTAGGAATGTGCACTTTATTTTGGTGATGGGGATGTAAAGAACAAGCTGGAGAATATATCAGAAGTTTAACGGTATCCTTGTCACCGTGTCCCCTTCTGATTTAATCAGAGGGGAAAGCTACAGCATCAGCAAACCAGAGAGTGAAGCTGTGCTCACTTTTCTGCATCTCATACACACACACACACAAACACACACCCCAGTGTCTTTGATCACTGCGAAGTGGAGAAGCAAACACAGTCGTCCCAAGAGAGTCCTCGGAGTGACGTAAACAGTTACGGGCGATAGCGAGGAGGCAGGCTGCCTGTTTGGTGCAGCAGAGGCGTGAGAGTTGATTCGACACGTGAAAACAAAACAGCAGCGTGTCTACGGATGATATTCAAATACACAAACGGCACCATTAACGAGGCAACCGAGCGTAACACCACACCAAAGACATGGTGACATCACAGGAAGGAAATCATTAACACAATCAGTCATTCAAATGTTCTTCTCATGTCACGCTTGAAGGTGGTTTGATAACACGGCTGATTCCAAGGCTGTGTGAACGCAAGGAGTCTGACCAAAGATCACGTTTCACTGCTTCTCCAATGATCGGCACCTGAAGGGGGAAACCTCCAGAGACAGAGGACCATGTTTCAAAAGGAGACAACATCTTCAGTCAGTAGCTACCATAGACTGTAAATAAGAATGGACAGCGTTGCTCCGCCTCTTACCGTTGTACGGTTCTGAAGCCAAAAAATCCCAGAAAAAAGAGGCCTTGAACACAAAACAGTCAAACACTAACTACATATCACCACAGCATACGGATGTGAGAAACATTCGTACCACGTGTATTTATTTTTTAAAGTTTGACTGCTGAGACGGATTTTTTTACCTATACTGCAGCCAGCCACCAGGGGGCAGACACTCTGCTGAAAGCTTCACCTCCAGCCGAGAGAGATGCACCTCTGGACAATAGCCGTGATCCGGCCTTCTTAGCCTGCGTAGATCGCCCAGGCTGAACTGATATGAGACTACCTAGCGTCCGTCGCCAATCACCGGAACTAGCTTACAATGTTTACGTCACATAACGAAGTGTTTCCAAGATCATTTTAAATTTCAAAACCCTTTTTTTGTTTTGTTTTTTGGCAACAATCAGAAGCTATTTGAATGAGCTGAAACTAGGGATGTGTGCTTTAAGTCCACTAAACACTTAAACATCAACCTCGCTAGTCTGCGCCAGAATGTGAAGGTTATTCATATTTCTTTATCATAGACCAGATCCGCCAGATCCACTGTGATCCAGTCTGGAGCAGGACAGCTGGAGTCATGTGACCGAGGTTTTCCCGTGGTAATCACTGAATCAAGGATTCTCCTCCTCCTCCTCTCCTCATCCATGTTGTCTTTCTGGTCCTCTGAAAACCTCTGACCTGTTGACTCCAGGTCTGGCTCCGCTCCCATTTAAATGGAAAACACTCATTACTGGTGAAAATGTTGTTTGAAAAGAAAACTAAAGTCATGCTTCAAAAACTTTCATGAACATATTCCTTAAACTCAGAATATTCTTCATTTTAACCAGAAACTTCAAAAATGTTTGGCAGAAATCGTGTCATAGCTTAGCAAATAACCAGAGTGCAGTGACCCTCCTGAGTGTGGACCTCAGCCACTACAGTTGAAAAAGTTGATGTCATAAGTCCCGCCCCTTCTTGAGTCTGATTGGTCAGTGATGTAGAAGTGAAATTGATGAGAGCAGCCCCTTAATAGTGATGACATTAAAAGGTCCACAATCAACAGATTTTCCCCGCTGTAATCACTGAATCAAGGATTCTCCTCCTCCTCCTCTCCTCATCCATGTTGTCTTTCTGGTCCTCTGAAAACCTCTGACCTGTTGACTCCAGGCCTGGCTCCGCTCATCATGACTTTGGTTTGTTGTTGTAGTTAAGTGAAATACGATCTGGTGATAACACAGAGTGTTTTATTCTGAAAATTAACCGGATGTTTTCATTTTGTTTTGGTGAAACCTGACTTCCTGTCCCGCTCCATCTGCTCTGTTGAGGTTGATGCGTCGTGCTCCGGCATCCGGGAACAAATAGAAGTCTTGTGTATCTGATCCGGAGGACTCTGACCTGCCGGATCAGAGACACAGCCGGAACGCAACGGAGCGGATCCAGTGGAAGTTAACACATTGACTAGAATAGAAACTTAGCAGATCCGGTGCTGTGACGGATCAGTGACCAAGAAATTCATCACTTTTCACTTTTGGTGTTTTTCCGCCTCTGCATCCGTCCACACCCTCCCTCAGGCAGCCAATCAGAGCAGCACTTCCTTATCAAAGCATCCCTGTCCACTCAGATCACTGCATGGGTGATGAGGTTAGCATTGAGCCACTTTCTGGCTAACGTTAGCTGTTGCTAGCAGTGACTAATGAGTCATTCATCTGGTGTTATCACAGCACCTGAACTTCCTTCCCTGAGTGACATCATAGAAAAATGGCTGCCGTGTACGTATGGTCAAACATGAGCGCTCTGATCACCTGACAGCTTCAAAGAGAACAGCGGGTCAGTATTTAAAGGTCGACCTGCACATGATTCATAAAGAAATGGCAAGAGATAAACCATCTAACCCCTGTGTGTGTGTGTGAAAGAGAGAGTGTGTGTTTTCGTGTGTGTGTGTGTTTCTGTGTGTGTGTGTGTGTGTGTGTGTGATCCTAATCCGAGTCTCGTGATGCGGCTGCAGTTTGTGCTCTGGCTGCAGGGAGGGGAGAAAAGAGCTGCAGTGGTTCAGAGCTGAGAGACATCGGACAGATTTCACATTTCTCTGAAACACAGACGCAGAATCACTCATAACACAATCTGTGGTTTACACCGGCCCACACCTCTGAGCAGGGACTCTCTGCACACGTGTGTGTGTGTGTGTGTGTGTGTGTGTGTGTGTGTGTGTGTGTGTTACTTTTCTGCCTCTTAAAGCAGAGTATGGGGACCTCCAGGATCTTATAGAAACTGGTCCAAAAGCTCATTTTCTCTCAGTTATTTTTACTCCTTCAACAATAACACGATGACTCAGCCGCTCGTCTTTGAACAGATGTTTAAATAAAGTTTCTGAATCAGTCAAACTTTGACAAACTTTAAAACAGCAGCTCTGCTCCTACAGTCTCCTCCAGCTGCACCGGGCTCTTCTAGGTCATGGTCCCTGTTTTAGGAAAGGCTAAAAGAAGGTAATTTAGGTTACGTAAATAACAGAGAGCGGATTATAAGAACGTCTCAGAACAATGTTTGCTATTGTTGGGCGATATTACCTCAGGGGACTTTGTATTTAGCTTGGATTCATGCTAATCTCAGCTCTCTAGGACTGTTTGGACGGAGCGTAGACTCTGTTAATTTTAGATTGGGCAGAAAGCCTCTCACTGAGTCTGTTTGTGAGTTTAAGCAGGTAATATTCCCAATATCTGCAGAGCTGTTCACAACCGGTACCCGTATATGGGCAATGAGAACAAACACTAAAACGTACGATGCTTTCTGTCGCCCTGCTCCGAGCTAGAATCAGTCAGACTTTTAGAACACTTCTCCATCAACCACCAATCAAAATCAAGAAGGGGCGGGGCTTATGATATCAACTTTGTGAGCCACACAGGCTCACAACAGCAGACAACTAAAGTCATGTGTTAATGGCTAATATTTCCGGGTCTAGAGCTGCTCAAATCATAAGCGTCCTTTTTTACCTTTTTTTTTGTTTGTTTGTTTTTTTGTACTTTTTTTTTTTAACATTTTTTTTAACATTTTGTAAAATGTTTTTTTTTTTTTTTTTTTTTTTTTTACTTTTTTTTTTTTTTTTTTTTTTAACATTTTTATAAAAATAATTATTTTTATTTTTTTTTACTTTTTTTTTTTTTTAACATTTTTTTAAAAAAAAATTTACTTTTTTTTTTTTTAACATTTTTTTTAAAAAAAATTTACTTTTTTTTTTTTTAACATTTTTTAAAAAAAATTTTACTTTTTTTTTTTTTTTAACATTTTTTTAAAAAAAATGTTACTTTTTTTTTTTTTTACGTTTTTTTTTAAACATTATTTATGTTAATTTTACTTTTCTCTACGTTTTTTATGAACAGATCTAACAGTTAGGGAAGATGATCAGCCGTCAGTGGACACAGGCCCTACATTAAAAATATAACTAGTTACACATTATTGCTCATCACTTCAAAGAAATTACAAACCTGGACCTGGACCTGGACCTGGACCTGGACCTGGTCTCATACGTGCTACAAAGGTGATTTTTAATAACCAGCTGTTAGGCCACGATCTGGTTGTAGACGATCTAATAAATGCTGTTCTCACATAATATTTCAAAGAGGTGGTGTTGTACTTTCTCATATTTTAAAAAGTTCTCAAAGGTTGATTATTACTATGTTTATAGTCTTGTATTATGTTGTGTCTATGCTACTCTTTGTCGTAAACCACATTCATAAAATGTTTTCTATTTCTGTTAAATCTTTTTTTCAACTCTTTGTATTTTCCATAAACTTTAAAGCATCTCGTGTCTTCAAGACCTGACACCTGTAACTCCTCTGTTGTGTTTTGTTGCCTTTGTACTGCATTTTGTAACTTGGATTTTCAAAATAAAGGTTATTATTATCATTACAAAATTACATAAATCTTTAAAATGATTTGCATTTCCTAACATTTTCTGGTTTATATTTTCTTCTAACATCTGATGACCTTATAACTTGTATGATGTATTTTGTTGCCTTCATGTAGCACTGTATACTGGTATTTTAAAAATGTCTGAAATATGAAGGTTATCATCACATTGCATTATAAAACGTACAAATCTTTCAAATTATTTCTATTATTTATTTCAAAGGCTGATTATTTTAACACTCGTCTTTTGTTGTTTTCTATTGAAAAGTACACGATAAATATATTAGATTAGATTATTATCATAAAATGCATCTTCCAACACTATTTCGGTATTTATGTTATTTTTTTAAATGGTTATTCAAAAAGCAATCTGCAATATTTTTCTGCCTCTTGATGACACTAAGTAACCTGGATTTGCACAAAATTATTTCTCTACCATAACACACTGTTTTGGTATCTATGTATTGCCAAAACCCTAACACTTTATGACCGGTCTATTTGATGGTGCAGGTTTTAGTGGAGCCCTTGGATTCTGAGATCTGTCCTGACAGACTACAGACCTGTGTGTTTTATTGTGCAGCCTTTCTGAGATGCATAGAGTTTTAAGGAGCTCCATAAACAGGCCCATGAAACTTTGGGGATATAAAAGCCTCTACCAGGATCTCCTCTCCTGGAGAGCATCAGAAAGCATCCACACCACCAGACCTGAGTCCCCCCCTCATCACACCGGCTCCTACCTGCAGATCCGCTCCCTGCAGCCTACAGTCCATGTACTTCTCCCAGGCGAATGACAGCTCGCTGTGCTGATGACTGGCCATGTCGTCCACACCTCCCAGAGCAGCAGCAGCAGCAGTCAGATGGACGAGGAAGTCAGGAGTGACAGCTCTCCTTCCTGGTCCTCCTGCTGCCTGAAAGTGCTCCGGATCGAAGCCCCAGCTGATCTCCTGAGTAATTCATAGCAGAGTCATGATCCACTGCGCTGCTCCCTCACTTTGAGTCTGTGTTTCTGCAGAAAGACACAGAAGTGATCAGGGTTACAGAAACACAGATCACAGCTGGAGGAGGTCCTGTCCTTAGTCCGGATCCCTCAGAGAGTCCACCTGCTGATAGTGACGCACCTGAACCCGAAACTTCAATAGAACCAGCAGGACAGACTGCCGAGAGACCACAACACCTACTGCTACACTTACACACTCACAGCTAGCTGGCTAGGTGTTCTGACACAAACTGCGTCAAATGCACACGCAGCTTAAGAGAACTCTTTCCGGTTTCCTTTCAAAATAAAAGGGATAAACATGTCATAGCTCCTTCAAATAGAAGATTAATGGATCTATCTCAACAACAATAACTTTTTCAGATATCAGGACAACATTAAAGATACAAATCTGGGCTTATGAGAATAAAATTGTAAAAGGGAAAAAAATGTTATGTGAAAATGAGTCATAAAAGTACAAGAAAAATACTATCTATAACATTATATTATTTTAAATACATTTTTTTTATGATAAGGGAAAGTCTTACAATTTAGACAGTTAATTTGTATGACAAGAGAAAATATAATGTTTTATTAAGAGAGGAAATTTGCTCAAATCTGAGAATAAAGTCAATAATTATTACAAGAACAGATAATGGTTTAATAAGGAGAGAGTTGTCAAATTATGAGAAAAATTAGTTTGATACAAATGTATTGATAGTAGGAACATAAAGTGATATTATAGTATTGTATTTCGTAGTTTTAAAAGGAAAATAACAATATTGTGTAGCTGCAGTTTTAATGTTTTGGAAAAAGTCATAAAGCCATGAGAATAAAATAATATGCAGATGAACAAAAGCGTCACAAAATAATGAGAATAAGTCAAAATCTTATGACACTATGTTTATATATTGGTCACATATTAGCATAGGTATAAAGTCAGTTGTATGAATGTGAAACTATTTGTTGTATTGAGAGAATTAAATTCATTATATTATAATGTAACATTTTATATTACAACAATAAATATCATAATACAAGAATGGACAGTGATTGTAATGAGCTATAAAAAAACTATTGATGCTGCAATAATAAAGCCATATCATCATGGGAACAGAAGTCAATATCTGAAGAAAAAGTCTAAGAATTATAAAATAAAGTGATAATAAAATCATAATATTAAAAGAATAGACTTTATACCAATACCAGAATAAAAACACTGTTTATGAGAACAAATATGAATATAATGTGAATAATGCCATAGGTTTATTTTATTTATATATTGTTATTTGCATGTTTTTAGTTGTAATTTTACATTAAATCCTGTATAATGGATGTGACTGAATGACAATAAAATGAACCTTGAACTATAACCTGCCTGTTGAGGGCTTTTATTTTGAAGGTTGTGCCTGATAGCTGTGTGTGATGTTTCAGTTGCCTTCACTACAAACACAAACAGCTCGATCAGTTTAACCACAATAATCTCGTTAATGCCAAATTATCTACAGAGCTGTTATACCCAATGAACTCTAAAGTCTATTTTAATTATAAATAATTATATTTCAGATTATTTAAGGTTGTTTTTCAGAATAAAAGCATTAGCTGTTATATTGCATCGCATCGTTCTAGTGAACGGCAGCTGTCAGAGCTGAGCAGCAGAGAGAAACCAAGTCCTTTATATGGATCTGTATTAAACTGAGTCTTCATTCAGTCTGGAGCTTCATCTTTTAATCCTTTTTAAAGCTCAGAAACCAGAAGGAGAGGAATTTTCATACATACCTTCTTTTCCTATGAACTGACGGCTGTTAGCTTCATCCAGATAGAGCCTGCTGTGCGCGGCTGAGCCCTCAGCGCTGACTGAAAGGCTGCTCCGGCAAGTGAAGGGGTCACTTTAATGAGCCGGATCTACCTTATCTAGAGACTTAGAGCCAATAGATAGAGAGTGGGATAAAGGTATGGATATAAAAGACTAATACATTGTACTAAAACATGTGTTTGACTGATAAAATAAACCTGGCAGACATAATTGAGGGTAAAATATGCTCATAAACTCATTGTAAGCTCACTGTGGGGGGTGTGAACAGCTGGGGGCGCTGTGTAACCACGACGCTGTTCCCGCGCTTATAAAAACCACAGAAGAAGACACGCTGAGGAGCGGTGGTGCGTTCAGTGTGTTTGTAAATCAGAGAATCCGAGCTACACAAGTTAATTAATTAGCAAAAATCAGTAAATATAGTCAATCAATTCTAAATAAAACATAAATTCCAGTTAATATAATTCTTACAATATTAGTCATGTGCTTGCTTTAAGAATTTCATAACTTAACCACATTTAAACACACACTGCTGGAGCTATTTGTTTATGTTTTGTATTTAGTTGTTTATTTAGTTTAGAATTAATAAGTAGTATTAGTTGTTAGATTTATTCAAACCTTTCTTTTTATAGGTAATTTAAGTTAGATTTTGGGGATATATTTTTTGCTAGTCATTTGTTCCACCTGGGTGGGCCTAGGATTTTTTACCAGAGGCAGCAGGAGTCGTGATTCTCTTTGTTCCTTTTGTTTGCCATGAAAATAAACCATTGGAAACCACTGAACTCTTGCATGGACATTAGACTTCTTTTGCCTGCATACATCACATCCCCACGGTGCATCAGTGACCCTTTGATTAAGTTTAGTTAAAGTTTGGGTTTGATATTTTGAATTTTCTTTGAGTTTTTTATGACAAATGGCCACTACACTTACTTTTGCGATGCTCACTGAAGTTAACAAGATATAAATGATACTGTTAGATACTAAATGATGATGAGTGGATTACAATTATGTTTATAGTCTCTAATTATAAATATGTCGCATTTAATGATGTAATAGTTTACCAGGACACAATATATATTCAACATTTGTATGTTAAGAATCTTCAAAATTCTATTTAAAATAGCGAGAGCTCAGACTCTTGCCACAAGGATTTTATTAAATCAGAAAGTGTCAACCTGTTCTGTTTTTTTAAACTCTCCCAGGCTGCTTTCACTCAAAGTATTCACATGAAGATCATCCAGCTCTTGTTTTCTAGCATTATCCACTACTGTTGGAAGGAAGACAAAAAAATATATAGGAGTCTGATTTCCAACAAACCTTCAAATAGGACATTAATGAATAAATGGGGCCCTCTGGTGGTTAAAGGTGGGATTGAAACAAAGATTTACCTTCATGTATTTATGGAGAAATAATGTGCATATAAGAGTTTAAAAAACAAAGAACTTCATATAAATCAAAAAATAATTGTATTAATCTGTTGGTCTTCTGAGAGATATGATTATCTATTTTCATTTCTGAATAAAAACCAGACGACTATTTTCCAATATCGAACTGTAATAATAAAATACCATTTATTCTTTTCTCTAACATTTTTATTGTAATTGGATACATACATCTGAACATTAATCACATTTTGTACATGTTGCTGTATGTATTATTTTGTAGTTATAAATATACTTTCTATTTTTCCCAATTCTTTCAATATATTGTATTAATATAAATATATTTTGTGTTGCACATATTCCACATTTTGTATTTTATATATATATGAGCAAGTTTAATTTTCGAATGTAAGATGTTTTAGATGTAAACAGGGTTTCTGATTCTAATTCTGTCCGTCTTCTTTAGCCTTTAGTGCACTTGGTGTATGACTCACTATGCTAAATTTGCAGACTGATCTATAATGTAAATGAAGTCTCAACCTTTCATGTAAATGCTGAGTTTCTAATAAGGTTCTGTCTCTTGTTGTAAATAATCGATAATCCGATTTTTCAAAGTGACCCTTAATGCATCACTGACGTCACTAAGTGTCTCCCTGTTGGAGGGAGTGGAGGCATCCTTTGTTTCTTTTATACAGCAGAGACTTCATCCTGTTGACACAAAGCATGTTGTAAACAAACCACGTGTGAACTGAGAGGCTCGTGACCACAGACCGTGTGCTCGTGACAAACTGCTCATCAGGGGCAGAGTCCTCCTGGGAAATCAAATCCACATGGTCTCACATTCAGACCCACTTCAAGAGTTTCTTTCACTCTGGATAATCAACCACAAATCAATGATCACTGAAAACATCTTTATCCGCCAAATCCTGCACACTTCACCTCTGCCTGTTAACACTGAGGCAGAAAGGACAGGTTCCAACCATAGACTGTATAAAGGTTCCAACATTCTACATTGTTTCTGTCTTCAGTTGGTACCCAGGTAATAGTCAGGATGATGTATAGTGAGCAGGTGGGAATGCAGGTAAGAGTCATGACAGAGTGACACTAAGCACAGAGCTCTGATTAGGATATGATACTATATCAGATGTTATACAGATGATATGTATTCATTAGATACTGGAACATGAAGTGATTCACACTGAAGGTCTGGACTCTGGATGTTTTTGACTCGCAGGGTTAAAGGAACATCAATATGTCCTTAGAAAGATAAAATGAATGTTTTAATATTTAAATCTGACGTTAGTCATGTTTTGAAACATGGGCAGAAGAGTTATAAAATATGAGACTTAATGTTGTATAACATTAATATGTTAATCCTCTTAATCTGGTATTATACAATACATTAATGCACACTGGCTGGATTATAATCTCTACACCATCTGGCAATTTTTAACTACAGAACTGTCTTAGAAAGGTGTTTATTTTCATTATTATTATTTTATTATTATATATATTATTACTATTATTTTCATTATCATTATTTTATTATCATGATTATATTTTTATTTCCATTATTATTGTTTTATTATAATTATTTTGAATTGTGAGGTTCTATTTATTATTTTCTTTATTTTTATTATTATTTTTATTATACTCATTATTAGGATTTTTATATATTTTGTTTTCATCATTATTATTTTATTACTTTCATCACTAAATGTATACTTATTAGAATTGTTATTGTATTTCTATGATGTATAATTACATTTATGATTATTATTTTAATGATTATTATATTTATTGTTATTTGATTATTAGGATTATTACTATATTTATCATTATTATTATTATAACTCTTGATTTGTTTGTTATAAACCTCTTCTTATGTACCTATAGCTTATTTCTCATGTAGATCTTTTGCACTCCGCTAACAAGACACCATATAAAGTTGTATTGTACCTTGGTTTATAAAAATGAAGTTGTGCATATTTTATTTTTGTATTTAATCTTTTAATTTTATCCTGTTTTCTTGACTGCTCTTTATATTCCTTATATATTTTTATTTTATTCCTAAATGTATTATTATTATTATATATATTATATATGTGTTATATATTATTATTCACCAAAATGTCAAGACAAACTTTTTCCGAGGTTTATTTTGGCGCATCTGCAAAAAAACACAAACAAAAACACACGTGTAATACACTCTGCCCACCACACGATGTCGCTGTTGTTACAGAAACACAGACACACAGCAGACCAACATGTTAGAAAAATGTTTCTTCTTTTGCTGCCCGACATGTAAACTCATCCCACCAGAGAAAACTCTACAGCAACATTTCCGTGAGATAAACCGACCCACACAAACACAAAGGTTTAACACAAAGGACAGGAAATGATGTCATGCAGTATGGTGATGAATTTCACATTAAATTATGAATCCCTTGAGCTTTATTCTCCGCTTTATGTGCACTCAGGAAATGGACAAATATATAGTGTTTATATTTACAGTTCTTGTGACTTTATAAATGTAGATAAGAATAACACTGAGAATAAAAGGCACAGTAAGTTCGCCTCTGGGGTTCAGTGGCATTTTCAGCAGCTATTCACCTTGTTCACACGGCGGCCATTTTGCTCTGACATCACGTTCTGGGCGGGAAATTCAACATGACGACAATCTGACAAATGATGATGGATCTTTCTTTGATAAGTGACTGATAACACAACGACTGAAGGAGACTAATTTCTAAGATAAAACATATTTCAATATAAAATAAGCTACATTCAGACGACAGCTAACATTAGCATTCAACCTCTTTTGCTAACTCTGCTGTTAGCTTGGAATTTACACGTTTCCGATCATGTTTCATAATAACAAATTAGTATTAAATACTAAGATTAGCATTCAACAGCTTCCTAGCTAACAGCACTGCAAGCTTGGAATGGTTAAACTAGAACAGTAACTTAAGTATTCAGCCATTTCCTCACTAATATAACAATAAGCTAGGAATTTACGCATTTCCTCTCTTAAAGTAGAACACTACCAAATAGCACCACGTATAGCTAACATCACTTTTTGCTTAAATTGAAAAATGTCCTATTTTGTGGTGCAGTGCATTCAGTTGTTTTAGCATTTAGCCATTTCCTTGCTAACAACACCCTTAACTCCCCTATCATATCAAACTTCATTATCAAAAGGGGACGTAAGCATCCCGCCTATTCTTTGTTCACATTACTGTTAGGAATCTGCATTGCGCAATATCAAACTGTGATGTTAGCATCAACGAGGACCAACCCATATGACTGTTAGCTTATTCCAGGCTAACATTGGAACACAGTCAGGCTAGTTTTCACATTCAGCCTCTGGCTAGCTGCCTCAAATGTAAATAAAACTGCTCCATTGGCGCCGCCATTTCTGAAAACGTCATCAGGCACATCACAATGAGAGGGGGGCGTTCAGACCCCATTAGAAGACACTATAAGACTGCTGTCAGCTTGGAATGGACACTTCTCTTCTAACTTATTTTAACACATACTTAAGAGGAGGTGTGATGCTCATGCTTTGGAGTAGCTTCATGTTGATTTACAGCTAACAATTGAGCTGAAATTAGAGTCGCATTTTAGCCTCCGTCTGAAACGCTTAATTTCAGTGACTGTCTCTTTAAGGAACATCAAAGGACGACGGCACCTCAGCATTCCGGAACCCTCCTTCACCGGCACCATTCTACAGAGCCGTGTGTCTCTATTCAAAATGACATGTTATGAAAACATGGCCGTTTGTTTTAGACATGGACTGTATAAATGATGGACGTAGTCTCCGTGACGTCACCCGTCTGTTCCTGAACGCTGTTTTGAAGCCAATCGTCGACGGCGGCCATATTGGAAATGCTGAAAAGGCGGGGTTTGAGCCTCCTAGCCAACAGCTATGTGTTCCTGCCTGTCAGTCAAGTCAGTCATGTTCTTATTTGGGCAAAAACTCATAATCTTAATATCTTCTGAATCGTTGCGATAGAAAAAAATTGACCCCCCCCCGTACAGTAAACATGTTTATTTCAGCTGCAAAGATCGTCTTCTTTGAATGGGTGTGTATGTGGTTTCCGGTGTTTCTGCAGCCAGCCTCTAGTGGTCACTCGATGAACTGCAGTTTATAACACTTCTGTATGGGCTTCATACTTTAAGACAAGAGGTTGCCGCTTGGTTTTGGACCCTAAATCTGACCGAGGTCATAAATTGCACTAATTCTCGCCTCTCTCGACTTTTTTGAATACGCCGAACCTCACAATTTGAAACTTTGCCCATGTTGAGCATTGACATCCAACATTTTATCTTCAAGCTTGTTTGTAAAATATGAAATAGCATTCAGTCACTTCCTTGCTAAACTTCTCGTAAGCTGGGAATTCACACCTTTCCTACTTTATTGTACAACACTAGCAAAGAGCTACTTCTCTCAACACTACCGCATGGTTATTGTTAGCATTAGTGTTTGAAGAGCTCAGATTTCACTTACTGACTCCCTAGCTTACATTGATTGTAGCTAGGGAGTGGCTGAGTGGTTTGATAATGTCCCTCAGTTCATATTTTCAGCTGCTTATCAATCCTGATGTTGCATAATTAAAACATTTATCATTTACTTTAGCACCTTCAAACCTCCAATATAACAAAGCGTTTGAGCGTCCCAGCCGAAGCTTGACATCAGAGGAAAATGGCTGCCGCGTGAATATGGCGAATAGTTTAGTAATGCTGAGTGGCTCCTAATTCGCTGACAAACATCCACACAGTGTCGACTCTCAGAGAGCAGCTGCCGTCTTCTAGTACCCGCCGCCTCTCTCCACGCAGCCCACCGCGTTGTCGGGACATTTGCAGGAGCTGCCGTTAGGGGTCGCTAAACAGAGGTGGGAGCAGCCGCCGTTGTTCACAGCACAGTAGTTTTGTCCTGTTGGGATGAAGAAACACACACATTACACACACTCTGAGTCACGCAGGACAGTCCAGGACAGTCCAGGACAGTACAGGACAGCGGTATAAATCACGAGCCACTGAAGCAGCAGGAAACGCTCGCTCCACTGTTTGTTTAACAGATATAACATACTGAGAGAAGTAAACACATAGCTAACTCCAGATGTTGGAGGCCCCCGCTCCCTCGGCTCCACATTCCCTGGCTGTACGTATGAAGTCTTATCTGGAGGGGAGGATGATGAAGCGGAGCAGGAACAACAGTAACTCAGGGATGAAGGTTTGCTGCAGGGTTCCTCCTGTTGTGTTCAGGTCAAGGAGTGAAACTGACATTTCTCTTCTTCACACTGCTTTAGGGCAGATCACCAAACAAACCCCCTCTGGTCCTGGAGAGCGAGGCGGGTGTTTCATAAGCTCACCTCAGAGGTCGCCCCCAAATGTGTATGGGTCAGGATGTTTCTAGGAATGGATCCTCGGTGGGACCAAACATCAGGGCTTGATTAAGTACAAAGTGGACTCCACAGTTGACGTTTTGATTGCTGTTTTCTAAGTAATGAAATATTTCACATGGATAGCAGTCTTATGTTACTGACACCCCCCTCTGTCAAGACATCAAGACATCAAGACATCAAGACATCAAGACATCAAGACATAAAGACATCAAGCAACACTTCATCCTGGAAATTGTCCTCAGAGCTGAAATATACTCCCCCAAACATGGCAATGTGTCCGGCAGCGCTTATAGGAGTAAACTTTCTTCTTCTTCTTCTTCTTCTACAGACGACCCTGAAGTCCCATCAGGTGATCATTTTAATCTTATGTGCACAAGTACCATGAAGTTGGACTGGTATTTTAAATGTTGATTTGGGGCGTCTCCCAGGGGGAATAAAAGTTTATGTTCTTCACAAAATCAGCAACGTGCAGTTTCTGTGCAGCTGTGAAGCTCTTTCTGGTGTCATCTGTTTTCACCATGACTTTTTACCCAGCATGCTTTGTGCAGCTTGCTTCTTAGAGCGTAAAATACTGTTATACAATAACATAAGCCTCTCTGTTTTTATACTGGTATATCAGTCACACGGTTGGAGAGGATGCAGCTCACTTTTTAGGTGACTAAAAGAAATTAAAAGTGTGTTTATGAAGTATTCTTGGGTTTTGGGAAATATGAACTTGTTTGATGAAATGTTTTTCATACTTGTCTGACGACCAAATTCCACCAGATCAGTCTCTGATCCGTCACAGGACCGGATCTGATAGGTTTCTACTCTAGTCAATGTGTTAACTTCCACTGGATCCGCTCCGTTGTGTTCCGGCTGCGTCTTGCCAATTGGCAAGATAGTTAATTTCCCCAGGAAGGAAGGCTTTAGAGAGTCTTAGTTAATTAAAGGACGACTCTGATGAAGTTAGAAAAAGATAACTGGTGAGAATCTACTACTCCCTCTTCATTGATGAAAATAAAGGATGCAAAAGACACGTTTCTACCAAAGGTACCCGAGATTTAAAGAGTTCCTACCACCGCTCAGTCATGGCACCGGATCTGATAGGTTTCTATTCTAGTCAATGTGTTAACTTCCACTGGATCCGCTCCGTTGCGTTCCGGCTGCGTCTCTGATCCGGCAGGTCGGAGTCCTCCGGATCAGATACACAAGACTTCTATTTGTGCTGGATGCCGGAGCACGACGCATCAATCTCAACAGAGCAGATGGAGCGGGACAGGAAGTCAGGTTTCACCAAAACAAAATGAAAACATCCGGTTAATTTTCAGAATAAAACACTCTGACTTAGACAGACCGGATATGGATCTAGTGGAAATCCGATGTGACACAACCATGTGGCTGCAGTTAGAGGCACTGAAGATACTATCAAGACATAATTTAACTCATCTCTAATTGTCTCTTTTGCTATTGCATGTTGAACAGAAGATCAATATCAATTTCAGTCTGTTTCATAATGACTTAAAAAGTTCCTCACTGGAGCTGTAATAAGAATATCTGTTGCTGCAGTGACCTTCATAGGTGAGTATTTTATTTTTTGATGCTTTAGTCTAAAAAGTAATGGGCAGCGTGTTAAGTAATGTGATGTAAATAGAGAGGAAGGGGAGGAACGTCATGAATGAGGAGGGGTTGAGGTGTTTTACCAGGAGGAGTAACCCCAAAGAGGTAAGAAACTTCATACGAGCCCGGTAAGCAGACTCTTTGGTTACACCTTCATCTTACCACGCTTGGCCCTGTTTCACCTCCACAACTGGTGTTCTTACCTGAAGGACACTGGGAGTAGGCTGTGGTGATCCCGTACAGCTTGGTCCGTTTCTGAGGCTGGAACTCGTCGGACTCCTTGCCAGCGTAGCGGTCCACAACGACCACGGCGTCCCTGATGTAAACACAGAGTTTAGCAACACACACAATCACAGCTTGAGAAATGTCAGCATCCTTAGTCCAGAATGAGAAAGGGTCCAGGTCTGGGGCTGGGTCGGGGTCTTTGTGGGGGGTTTCTTAGCCATAACTGGAATAGTTTGTGCGCCTCCCCCACCTCCACCTCTCAACCTTCTCCCGCAAGGAAAGATCAGAGAGAGGCCCGGCAGGTCAGTCACAGACGAGGGGGGGGGCTGAGAAATTGCAAGCAGCTGCCACTTTTAAGATGCTTCCTCGCCAACACACACACACACACACACACACACACACACACACACACCAACCCCCACACTTCTGCAGAGACTAACATACAGAATCGTACGCGTGGGAAGAAAGCGCTGCAGTGTGCAGAGTTTGAAATAACTTCAAGGGCCCGTGCCTGAAGAGTGGGGAGCTTCCTGACCTCTGACCTTCCCTCCCTTTCCTCTACCTCGACAGATCTGAGGGCCTTCATGGTACAACGGACCAGTTACAGCTTGTTGTACATCCTTGGTGCTGTGATCCATCATGAAGTAGTCCAAATTAAATCAAGGCGCACAAACTCTAAACGCTCTAAGAAGTGTCATAATGAAGACCAGGTTAACTGAGACCAGGTCCAGAGCAGAACTAGAGAGTATCAAAGACCAGAAGGAGAAACACTTTGAGAGCTTGAGAACAAATCTTTACCTTTCAAGAAATATTTCCCAAACATTGAAGATTTTAAAGATGTTAAAGATGATTACCTCCTCCAGTCGGTGTAGTAGATGTTCTTCCCAAACGACGTTATTCCAAACGGGTACTGAACCCCCTCTACGATCTGTCTGCGGTCGCCCCGGCCTGGATGCATGCACTCCATTTTATGAGTCCCTGCAGGCGACAGATTACACTCATCACTGATCACAGGGGGAGACCACATCACTGAGAGGACTTGCCTGTCTTAAATCTACATTACCTGCATCTGCCCAGCAGAGCATGGAGCTCTGAGAGTCTAACGTCAGGCCGTTTGGAAGGCCCAGGTTGTCCTTCACAAGAACCCGTCTGTTCGATCCGTCCATGTACGAGGTCTCGATCTTTGGGGCGTCACGGTTCCAGTCGGTCCAGTAAAGGTTTCTGTAAAGACGGTGAGGAGTGAGTTTAACCGAGAGACTGTGTCATATATATCATCACTGATGCCCGCTCTGTTCTGTGCTGCTGCTCTCCCTGCCTTGGTGGCGGGGAGGTGTGCTCTCCCCGCCTCAGGCTTTAGCTCTTACAGGAGTTTTACCTCCATACCTCACTGATCGTCATGACTCTGATTGTTTTTATCAGACACGCTCCTCAAACCGATTACTTTCACATGTTCCTGGAGTTCAGTCTGAACTAGGGAAGACTTCTTTTTGTTATTCTGCCAAAATGAACATTTCAAATGTGAGGTGTCCGAGTGATAATCTCTCACTGAAAATAGGGACAGTAAGAGTTTTACACAGATGTTTATTAATATGCCGTGTCCCATATCAAAGAGGAGGTATTTATGCTCACTTTCAGACATTATATCATTGCTCTGATAGCTCTGTAGCAGCTTCACATGATGTACAGCTCAAACCCTCATTTCAGCATCCATCTGAAACACTTGAATTCTGCTACTGTCTCTTTAAGGAGCATCAAAGCACGACAGAACTCAGAATTCTGGAACCCGACATTCTGGAACCCTCCTTTACTGTTGTGGAGCTACAAAGTCGTGTTATCGTGAACCGCTGTTTCTCTATCTACAATGAAGACTCATGAAATATGTAGATATATGTTTGGACCTTAAATGTGACCCTCGAAGTTTGGAGAGGGACTACAAGAATCTACTTATTTTTTATTTCTACAAAAGTTGGGGTGAGGAATTGACTTCAAATTTACTTCAGAAAGTTCCCGGGTTGGTATTTTACTAGACTAAGTATCTACTTAAGAATGTAAGTTATATGTGATGCTAAGCTATACGTACCCGTTGGGGGGGTCGGTGATGATGGCTCGTGGGTTGACGAGATCAGTGTCTACAATCACTCGGCGCATCGACCCATCCAAAGAGGCCACCTCGATACGGTCCTTCACAGAGTCCGTCCAGAACAAAGTCCGGCCCAGGTGGTCCACAGCGATCCCCTCTGGGCTGTCCAAATCTGTGGAGGAGGTTTTTGTCAGTTTACTTACTTGACTGAGGCTGTATGTGGGGCGTAAACAACAGACAGAGCGACCCTCGTGCAGGTTTCTCCTGAGTTAATGCTGAGATCAAGGAGGAGAGAGGGTTAGCGGTGGCAGCAAAGGGGGTATGTGAGGCTCCTTAATCGAGCCCGACAGGACAATGGCGAATATGTGTTCTGCCTCTATACTGCCCCTGCTGTTTATAGACATACTCGTGTCCACGTTCATTTTTGAGGATGTGAACAGCTAACAAACCAATGAGGAGACAAAGCCTAAAACTTAAAGGGGAACTTCAGTGTTTTTCCACCCTTTGAAAGTCGTATCAATATTAAAGAATGGTAGGTCACGTTTGGAGTCGCGTCAGTTGACTGCTTCAGGCAACAGCTGCAATGAAATCCTAAGAGGCAACCACAGGTGAGAAAGTAAGGCTTGGTTTCAGACTTTCTAAGTGTCTGAAAACATTACAGAAACCAGACAAACACCCGTCTGAGGGAAGACAGAGCGTGAGTCACATAGTTTGAGGGGGAGTTTTTTTTTGTCAGACCACAGAGTGTAAAAAAAAAAAGATGGAAGACGAAAACATTTAAGCTCCCTGGGGTGACCGGCTACAGTAAAGGTTAAAAAGCTGTCTCCTCCATGTTAACAGATGGGATATGGGTCAAACCGTCAAATCCAAACACAGGTCAAATAAATGTTCCTCAAACATGGTTTCTGTCATTGTGGTTAGTTCTTATCATGCTGATTTATGTCACAGTGTTCATGTTTCTTCGATGATATAAAAAGATAGATAAAGCAGGAATGAGGGGAGGGGCAAAGGAAATTTATTTTTTAGATCCAACTTTTCTTCAGAATCTTGACTTTTCACTCGGAATTCTGAGATCAGAGACAGAATTCTAGAACTCTGTCTTTGATCTGAGAATTCTGGAACTCTGCCTTTGATCTCAGAATTCTAGAACTCTGCCTTTGATCTCAGAATTCTAGAACTCTGCCTTTGATCTCAGAATTCTAGAACTCTGCCTTTGATCTCAGAATTCTAGAACTCTGCCTTTGATCTCAGAATTCTAGAACTCTGCCTTTGATCTCAGAATTCTAGAACTCTGCATTTGATCTCAGAATTCTAGAACTCTGCCTTTGATCTCAGAATTCTAGAACTTTGTCTTTGATCTCAGATATTTAGAACTTTGTCTTTGATCTCAGCATTCTAGAATGTTATCTTTGACATTAAAGGCAGAATTATAGGACTTAAAAAAAAAATAGGTGGCCCAAACCCTCTACCATAATAATGGAATGATTGACAGCTGTGTTGACCAATGAGGTTCCTGCAGCGCTGTGTGCAACGGATTATCAGAGTAGAGGAGGAACGGTGAGAGGGAACGTAACAAACACTAACACAAGAGTCATTGAACACACCATAACCGTGAGTGTCTGCTTCAAACCCACATACGCATCTGTGACACTGTAGACTGGACCCACCTGAGGGAGCACTGATGGTTTATTGCTAAGTTTAATGGTTAAGGTTGAAGGAAGAGGCTGGATCTGTAATTGTGCCAAAGGAAAAATGTGCAGGCTGCCAGCTGAAGCAATCTGCCAAACAGTTAAATGCTTCTGGCCGTTTAAAACCTAAACAGATGAATTCTTCTGTGCTAATAAGAGCAACAATACTAGTACCTGAGCTAATGACAGCCGTGGGCTCTCCTCCCTGGATGCTGGCCTTGCTGATGGAGGGAGACGTGATTTCTGTCCAGTACACCATCTTCTCCACACAGTCATAGGCCACTCCGATGATTACCTTCTCCTGCAGAGAGAGATCATAAACAGACAACCTTTGAAGCGCTCTTTGTTCAAACCCGAGTGGTCAGAGATAAAAAAAACATGCAGCAGATGTGTTTTCTGACATTAGCGTCTAGACATGAATCTAAACAAACAGAGCCACCGAGCGACTTCAGAGCAGCTGGTTTGGAAATCAGTGGAACAGAAATGCAGATTGCAAATCCAAAGATTTCAGACGGATGTTAGTAATTAGTCTGAATGTCACCATGTGCCTCCAATAAAGAGCGCAGATGGGGAATGGCAGAGCGAGAATGCAGAGTAAGTACCACTACAGGCAAGAGAGCGACTTGTGCAAGAGGCTGCAGCTTTCTGTAAATGTTTTCTGAATGACCACACACGCCCCAAAAATCCTGACTTAATGCTGTGGCTGAGTTCAACTTTGAGGTTTCATAAGAATGTGTCTGTATTTCATTGACATAAATCCAGATTAAAAGTCCCTTTAAGAGATGTCTGAACATATAAATGACTTTTCATAAACAGCTTCTAAGATAAATGATGTGTGACGATTTAAGGCTTGATTTACCACCAACAATGATCGCGGGGGCGTGGCCTGATTCAGGGCTCATTGTTACTGATTATTCATCCAAATAATCTTGAAGTGTGTGGTGTAAAAAAAAAAAAGATTCTGAATAAATAATTCTGAAAATATTTCAACAAATAGCATCAGTAGAAAACAAAAAATACTAAATTTGAAGCAGCTGTGAGGATCTTTCAGTCTGTGTTGATTTTGGCGCCCCCTGTGGTCAAAGTATGCATCATGTGGAGCTGCTGGAGGACTAATAAAAAAACTCTGTATCCAGATCCAGTTAATGGAGTCCAACATCTCTTTGAAAAAACAGGACTAAAGCAAGCTGGATTACCTGAACCTTGACAGCAAAAATGGGATTTCCCATTCTGGATTAATTTTCTCTGGATTAACATTTTTGAACCGTTTCTGTGAGACTTACGGGAAGATGGAGGACAGCCTTGGCGTCACTCTTTTTCATATCGTGACCGTCCAGCGGGACGTGCTCTATCCTGCCGCTCTGAGCAAACAGCAGGTGTGTTCCTGCAGGAAGTGGGTTGACATCGGGTCGAGGGGTGGGGCCAACAGGTGGCCGCTCACCACCGTGTTCGATACCTAACGAGTAAAAGGAGATAATGAAAAGTCAGGAGGAGTCTTTAAAATGGTGAAAAGAGTGGCCTTAAAATCTGATTGGCCAATCCCCCAAATCAAAAAGCATCCCCCAAAATCCTGAACTGTGATTGGCTATTTTTCTGATCAGAGGCGGGGCATATGTGAAAATCAATTCTTTGGGCTGTGGGGCACCAGGCTAGCTTTATTTGTGTTTCAATGGTGCACGTTACAAAGATTAATGATGCTTGGTTCTCCTTTTAGAGTTTATGTTCAAGCTTCAGACAGAAGTCGTAAACCGTGGCGCACTTATCACCTTCTTATTGCTTTTCTTGTTTTGATGACAGACTTTTATTTTGAAAGGATGCAAACAGTAATTCTGCTCGATGGTTAAGTTACAGGGATAATGAGAATAAGAAGAAGAAGGATCAACTGGAATAATGTTGGATGTTGGCGCAGGTTTAGCCCAGTGGTTAATTTGCGCGCTTGCATATCGCGTACATGAACCCAGGTTTGATTCACGCCTGCTGCTTGTCATTCCCTCACTCTCTCCTGGTTTCCTGCTCTATCCACTGTCCTGTCCTCTCTAAATAAAGGTGTCAAAGCCCCATAAAATATAACTTCAAAACAAACCAAAAAAAGTAGAAGCACCCACGGGAGACAGTTATCTCTTACATTGTTGTAATGATAATAATAATTCAGAGGATTTATATAGCGCTTTTCTTAATACTCAAAGTCTCTTTACATAAGATAAACTAAAAATAAAACAGGTAAATAAAACAGAACGAGGACAGAGGTGGGGCGGGGGTAGAGGTCATGTTTTTTTGAACAGGTAGGTCTTTAGATGGTTTTTCAATGATTGAAGTGAGTCAGAGTTGCAGTTGTGTGGAGGGAGAGAGTTCCAGAGAGTCGGGGCAGCGATGGCATGGTTGTAACGTTGTCTGACACATCTCTCTTTCTTTCTGTTACTACCTGCCCGAAACAGCAGATGGGGAGATAATGCTCGCTACATGAGTACAGAGAGAAATCTTTTTTGTTACTTTATCGTTAGATGATGAAAATCTCTTTGGATAAAAGAGAAAAATGTTAAAAAGTTGTGGAGAACCTCTTGTTGGGGCGGCTCAGGTATCGTCTGTGTGGGAAACAGCACCCTCCGCTGTTTAAAACGGGTATTACTGTTCCCTTTTCATCTCACAGATTTGAATCGTAACTTTTGCGTGTATATATTTCAAACTGTTTAATGAGTTAGTGTTTCATCTCTACCTGTCTGTGCTTTAAATTCTGACTCTTGATTTGATTTTATGCCTTTTTTATACATGTACAGAAAAAACAGAAAAAACACAAGAAAACAAAAACCACTAAATTCCATCAGCAAGCACTGAAATACTTTAACTTATAGGTGGGAACAGTTTCTCTTTGAGTCCTTAAAGGTGACATATCATGCAAAATCGGTCTGTAACGGAAGTCAGAGCTCGGAGCTTGTTCAGCCCATAGACTGTATAAAATACAACTCAACCCCTCCTCCGTTTTTCATTCCCTGCACACATGTGTGCTAACAAGGAGCTTAGGAGGGAGGCATGCTAGTTGTAGGCTGTCTTAATAAACACAAAGGTCGGTTTTACGCCCCACGTCTGCAGATTTGAAGATCTAGTGGATGATTTTTATTTATCATGGATAAGTGCTAGCGCGAGTTAGCATAGCCACATAGCTACATGTTGGTAGATGTGTACCAAGACACACGTCGACATACTGACAAATAAAACAACAAGAAACACTAAATCTGTGACCAATGGTTCAGAAAGGTCCTGCTGCAGGCGCCTCTCAGTCAGGATCAGATTCTGGATCAGATTCAGAGGGCTGAAGTAACGCGGGTCTGTGAGCAGCCGTGTATATTCAGCCAACATGTAAACATTAGATCAACATGCTGGACAGCCAAGTCCACAGCCTGAGGGGGTGTGGTCAGAGAGGTCATTCTCATTTAAAGGCACAGAGACAGAAAACTGTTCTGAGCAGGGCTGAAAAAGAGGGGTTTACAGGCAGACCAAAATCTGATTTCAAAGAGTTTTTATGAGCAGAAACTTTAAAGACATGTTTTGGGACCTCTTAGACTAATATATGTTGATGAAAAAGAGCATATTATGTCACCTTTAAAATTAAGCTGAGAGTGTTTAAATGTTTAAACTCTTCTTCTTCTTATGCGTGTACGAATACTTCATGCCACCCTTCAGGGTCCCAGTTGTGGAAGAAAAACCAACCTCAAATGAGTTTAGCATCAGAGGAGTAGATAGACACTTCTTCACTGTGGTCTCTGCTTTTCCAGTTAAACAGTTTGGTGTACTCACACATCGGCCTGCTACCGGGTCCGGAGCGAGTCCCGGGAACCTCCTGTCCGTTCCGGTCCACGCACCAGCAGTGTCCCGTGCTGCCGTGACACTGCAGAGGCTCGTACGCTCCGTTCTCGTCACACGTGGGGACGTACTGTCCGACGGGAGGCCGAGGGCCGCGAGGGCCGAACCCCAGGCTGTCTCTGTGGTTCTCACATTGTGTTTTTGTCCGTTCTGCAGAGAGACGTGAATAAAAGAAGCCGTGCAGTGAGACAGACGCTCTGCAGAAAGTCACAAACTCATAATTAAAGCTCATTCTGAGGGTTTTTTAATCTGCTGGCTTGATTTCAGCCAAACATGAACTCCCTCATTCCTCGTAAACCAAGACAAATTCTTTCTGCTGCTCAGAAGAAAATGAAGAACAGATCCATCTGGCACCGATCTACTCCGCCGAGGAACTCACTTTGAAACACTTCGTCCAAATGGTTCCAATAAACAACGACGTGAATGAAAAGATCCGTTCTCCATTTTTCTATTATCACGTCTGCTGAGTCACAGAAACCGTCTCAGTCTCTGTCTGGGTCTAAAATCAGACTGCTGCAGCTCTGACAGAGATGCTCTGTTGAACTAAGACCTCTGTGAAGGGGATCCTGCAGACTCACCTGCAGAGCAGTAGAACCCGTCTCCGTAGTAACCTTGTCGGCACTGGCAGGTGAATGATCCCTCGTTGTTGTAACACACGGCGTTCTGATGACATCGACCCGGCTGGCACTCGTCGATGTCTGCAGAGAGAGAGAGGAGTGTGAGTGAAGACAGGAGACAACAGGTCACAAACTACATCTAATGCATGTCTGCTTAATGTGACCGTGTGTGGTCAGGGATCTAGACCAAGACCTGGGTCGGTCTGAGCTTGAAACTGCCCTCGTTTGGCCGAGTATCACGTCTTTTTTTTGTTTCCTGCAGTGACAGTTCAGAGAAAGTTCAGTCTCAAGACTCGAATCAGACCAAACTCAGACTTGGACTTGCAGACTCGAGGTCTAAGACTAGACTCAGAACTGACTCAAACTAAGCCTGAAACACTGAGGCCTTGACACTTGACTCGAGACTCCACTCAGACTTGAATAGGGGGGGAAGTCCATGACCTGACTCAGACTTAGACTGAAACACTGAGGACTTGAGACTTGGTTTAGATCTACATTTGAACACTAGGGACTTGAGACTTGACTTAGACTGAAATACAGGGACTCAAAACTTGTCTTGGACTCAGACTTGAACACTAGGGAGTGGCGACTCGGCTCAGACCAAAACATTTGGGCCTTGGGACTTGACTGTCTCAGACTTGAACACTTGGGAATCAAGACTCGGCTCGGACTCAGACTGAAACACTTGAGACTTGACACTTGAACCACACTGGGACCCAAACACTGAAGACTTGAGACTCGATTTAGATCTACATTTGAACACTAGGGACTTGAGACTTGACTCGGACATCAAAACTAGGGACTCAAGACTTGGCTCAGGTTCAGACTTAAACACTGGGAACTTTAGACCTGTCTTGGACTCAGACTTGTCTTGGACTCAGACTAAAACACCGGGGAGACTTGATTAAGAATCAGATCCGAACACTAGAGGCTTGAGACTTGACTATGACTCGGACTTGAACACCGGGAACTTGAGACTTAGCTCAGACTCAGACTGAAACACTTGTGACTTGACACTTAACCCACACTGGGACCCAAACAGTGAAGACTTGAGACTCCACTCAGACTTAGACTGAAACAGACTTGAGACTTGATTTAGAGTCAGACTTGAACACTCAGGACTTGAGACTTGACTCGGTCTTGGACTTGAACACTTAAGACACAAGACTGAACTTGAACTCAGACTTTAACACTGGAGACTTGTCCCAGGTCAGGTCTCGAACACTGGGGACTCAAGACTTGACACAGACTTGAATTTGAACACTCAGACAACAGGCTCAGACTCTGGCGTCACGTTCACCAGGCGCCCCTTCCCCGTGTCTCATAGGACCCGAGCCTCTGTACATGGGGCGCACTCTTCACCACGGAGCTGAACTGGCCCCCCTTCTCAAGTCTTACGTCTGTTTTCATTTTCAACGTAACTAGCTTGTTTTAAAATGTGAAGGGTAGAAAGTTCTGGTATGAGTATTTAAAAGTTGGAATACAAGTCAGAATGTTTCTTTCCATCTCTGTGAATGAGTTCTGCAGAGGAGCAGCCAAAAACACGACCCGCCGACTCAGGACCTCCACACATGAGAAGTCCATCTGCTCCCCGCCGCAGAGCTCAGGCAGAGACGTGTTATGTAAGCGGCTTCACCTCCCCCAGCCCAACAGATGGTTTAACAATTACAGCCTGAAGTCTGTGTGATGGATTTGAAATCTGGACTTGTTGTGTTGGAGGAAAGTCCTGAAGATTTTCCAGTCTGCATGTTGAATGAATACACTTCATGTAACTGTGGAGCAAACATGTCATATGATGTTCCCTTGAAGCACAGCGTACAGGCAGACATTAGTTACAGCAGATCTCTGTAGTCTTTCATCACATGCTGGAGGAGAGGCTGTTTGAAAGCTCTCCTTGTTAATGTAACAACTCTGACACTCGAGATTACAGGAGGAATTTCAACATCCTCCCTGCCAGACTTTCCTCTCCTTGTTGGCGATGATTCTCCGACAACAGCGCTCATGAATGCTCAGCTTTTTGGCAGCAGACCTCTAAATATCAGATTTCACATTCTCCTTACAAACACCAACAAGTCCAACTCCTGGAGGGAGCCAAAGGTGTGACTGCAGGCGTCAACAGTAGTACCGTATTGTCTCAAATAGAAGCTCCCCCGATTATAAGACCAACCCCCATTTTCAAGGAATGTTTAGAGAGAGGCTTTTGAGGATTGAATCTTGTTTTTAAATGGAATAAAATGTGGTCTCGTGTGTAGATGAAGCACTTATGGTGTCAGTATTTTAGTACCATCAAAAGAAGGGTCTGTTGATGGGCATTTAAAGACGCTCTTTTTGGTCTCACCATCTTCTGTAACTCCATATTTCAGTTATCTTAAAATCAGAGTCACTTTGTTCTAGACGATCACTGTGTCTCTCCATCTTTAATCCCTCTGCTGTTTGGGTTGTGAGTAAATAAATAACACAGTTAAACTTCAATCAATCAAACCACAACATTGAAACCAGTTTTTATAATATTTTTTCCTGATCCAGGTACGGGGTGCTGTTTGTTAAGTTGTGCGCACTGAAGATAAACGCAACAATTCTCCACATTTAGCTCCAAAATGTCTAAAAAACGTAGAGGGAATTTTTAAAGCACACTTTTTTTAATCACATATAAAGGATTATTTATATTTTTCATTTTATTTTTTATTTTATTTCATTTTTATATATTCTTTATTGTGACAAATATATTAAAGTAAAAATCACTGTTAAATCTAAATGTTAAATGTTAAATCTAAATGCTAAATATGAATCTAAATTTGAAATGCTAAATATAAATATAAATTTGAAATGCTAAATATAAATATAAATATGAATCTAAATTTGAAATGCTAAATATAAATATAAATGTTAAATGTTAAATCTAAATTTGAAATGTAAAATACAATTATAAATGTTAAATGTTAAATCTAAATCTAAATTTTAAATGCTAAATCTAAATGTTAAATGCTTAATGTAAATCTAAATGTTTAATGTTAAATCTAAATGTTTAATGTTAAATATAAATCTAAATTTTAAATGCTAAATCTAAATCTAAATGTTAAATCTGAATGCTAAATATGCATCTAAATGTTACATGTTAAATCTAAATGTTAACTCTAAATCTAAATGCCAAATATGAAAAGTAAATGTTAAAACTAGATTTTAAATGTTGAATCAAAACGTTAAATCTTAATGTTAAATGTTAAATGTTACATCCAACATTTACATTTGGTTTTAACATTTAACATTTAGATTTAACATTTAGATTTATATCTAGCATAAATATTTAACAGTGATTTTAACTTATATATATTTGTCACAACAAAATTAAATGTTAAGAAGATCACAAATATTTCTCTAAATGTGATAAAAAAGTGACTTTTAAAAATAACACTACGTTTTAATGATGTTTTAGAGCTTAATGTGGAGAAATGTAGCTGTTATTTTAAGTGTGCACAACTTTAAAAATGGCGTCCCATATCCAGGATGCCACAGACCGAGACACTCTGATCTTAAACATTAACATCTTTAAGTGATTCGTCTGTACACTCCTAATTTAGAGCAACTCAAAATGGGAAGTAACTGCTTGGTGTTTGAATATAAAGAATGAATCTGATGGACCAATAAGTTGCCCTGGAAACTTGAACAGCCAACTATCAGAGATGTTGGTGTTTGATTGGAAAAAAGTGGATCTGCATGAAACGTCATTATTGTGCATCACACTTCTAGTAAAAGTTTGAAGTGTAAACAAACTAAATCCTTGTAGAAACATGAATTAGTTTAAAAGAAACAGTAAACAATGGATTTATCTGGATCTGAATGACGAGCATTAAACACTCATTACTGTCTCTGTGTCGTACCTTGGCAGACCCGACCGTCTCCGATGAACCCGGGCAGGCAGGAGCAGATGTAGGACGAGCCTCCTGTGTAGCTGCACTGAGCGCGCTCAGGAATGTCACAAGTATGAGTGCCTTCCTCACAGGCGTCCCTGGGTCGATCCGTCTCTGAGGAGAGGAGCACACATCACGCCAACTTTTTAACAGTTTAACATTTTAAATTTGTCTTCATGATGATTTGCTTTTAGTTTTACCGTACATCAAACTAATCAATCTTTATTTGTTTAGCGCCAAATCATTACAAACGTTTCCCAAGACACAGAACAGAAAGAGCAGGACAAGACCAGCAAGACAGTTTCAGTCTTCAGTCCCTGAGCTCCCTTGTCTCGTAGGTTCCTCTGGATTTCTGCTGCTGTGGACGTGCCAGACTCCAGCTGCTACAACTACTACTATCCTTCTCTCCACTATCATCTCTCTCTCTCTTCATCTCCCTCTATCCCTCTCTCCAACACGGTCTCAGCAGATGTGTGTCTAACATGAGTCTGGTCCTGCTGGAGGTTTCTGCCTGTTAAAGGAAGTTTGTCCTTGCCACTGTAACTTGCTAAATGCTGCAAAGTGCTCTGCTCATGGTGGATTAAGATGAGATCAGACTGAGTCCTGTCTGGAAGATGGGACTGGATCTGATCCGGTCTTGATGTTGGGTCTTTGTTAATGATAGAACATAGAGTCCAGCAAGAATCCTGGTTTCCCGTAGGTCTAAGTCCGGCCTCAAATAGAAGGTTCAGTTTGGCCATGAGTCTGATTAAAGTTTGGCCTCCAGTGAGTCTGATTCTGGGCTAAATTAAGTCTGATTCTGCTCTCCAGTGAGTCTTGTTCTTGCCTCCAATGAATCTGATTCTGGTCTCAAGTGAGTCTAGTTTTAGCCTCCATTGAGTCTGACTCTGGCCTCCAGTGAGTCCTGTCTGTAAGAGGGGACTGAATCTTACCCTGTCTTGATGTTGGGTCTTTGTTAATAATAGAACAGTACGGTCTAGACCTGCTCTGTTTGTGATTAAACGCTTTATAAATAAAGATTTATTGATATTTGTAAAAACACAGATATCTACAGGCAACATAAAGATTCCCGAGTGAAATACAGAAACCTGGAAACTCTCCTGAGCTACGTTATTAAACATTTTTAATATTGACGTCCCGTCTCTGGTCCTGGTGCTTGACAGTTCACACAGGCCACTTACCCACGCAGGTCTGCCCGTCCCCGGCGAACTGATACCCGTCTTCACACTCGCAGCGGAAAGTCCCGGGCTGGTTGTTGCAGATAGCGTGGGAGCCGCAGATCTGACGATCTTCTCTGCACTCATCGACATCTGATAAAGAGAAGAGACGTTTATCAGCTGCTAATAACTCCCCGTCAGAGACAGCAGCTTTGAAGTCTGGATTTGTAAAATCAGTGTCCTCCTTTATCAGATGGTGGAGACGTCTAATACGATTTGTTAATTACAGATGTTTCAAGATAACATCTGTCTGGATTACTTCCTTCCTTTTTCTGCTCTTTGTGCCTCTGAGCTCTTCCGGCCCGGTCCTGAATAGACCCCTTACACTCTCTGAGACTCCCAACAGAGCCTGTGCTGAGGATGAGAACCACACGGGACACGCTAACCTGGTCTAGAAACTTTGTTTACCTCAGCTAATTAGCAAGATCGTCCATTTCCCCAGGAAGGAAGGCTTTAGAGAGTCTGAGTTAATTAAAGGACGACTCTCTTATGAAGTTAGAAAAAGATAACTGGTGGGAATCTACTACTCCCTCTTCATTGATGAAATAATAGAAGCAAAAGACACGTTTCTACAGGAAGTACCAGAGTTTAAAGAGTCAAAAAGTTCCTCCAAAACGGCCAAATACCACCGCTCAGTCACAGCACTGTATCTGATAGGTTTCTATTCTAGTCAATGTGTTAACTTCCACTGGATCCGCTCCGTTGAGTTCTATGTTTCCCGGATTCCGGAGCACGATGCATCAATCTCAACAGAGCAGATGGAGCGGGACAGGAAGTCAGGTTTCACCAAAACAAAATGAAATCATCCGGTTAATTTTCAGAATAAAACACTCTGTGTTATCACCAGATCGTATTTCACTTAACTACAACAACAAACCAAAGTCATGATGAGTGGAGCCAGGCCTGGAGTCAACAGGTCAGAGGTTTTCAGACGACCAGAAAGACAACATGGATGAGGAGAGGAGGAGGAGGAGAATCCTTCATTCAGTGATTACCGCGGGGAAAATCTGTTGATTTTGGACCTTTAATGTCATCACAATTAAGAAGCTGTGCTCATCAATTTCACTTCTACATCACCGACCAATCACACTCAAGAAGGGGCGGGACTTATGACATCAATTTTTTCAACTGTAGTGGCTGAGGTCCACACTCAGGAGGGTCACTGCGCTCTGGTTATTTGCTAAGCTATGACACGATTCCTGTCAAACGTTTTTGAACTTTCTGGTTAAAATGAAGCGTATTCTGAGTTTAAGGAATATGTTCATGAAAGTTTTTGAAGCATGACTTTAGTTTTCTTTTCAAACAACATTTTCACCAGTAATGAGTGTTTTCCATTTAAATGGGAGCGGAGCCAGACCTGGAGTCAACAGGTCAGAGGTTTTCAGAGGACCAGAAAGACAACATGGAGGAGGAGAGGAGGAGGAGGAGGATCCTTGATTCAGTGATTACAGCGGGGAAACCTCGGTCACATGACTCCAGCTGTCCGGCGGTCCTGCGTGTGCTGCGTTCTGAAAAGGCAACCGTTGGGTGTTGACAGATGGGAGAGCAGGGACCGGACCGTAGTGGATCAGAGACCTGTCCTGGGTAAGAGTTTATGCATTTCCTGCAGTCAAAGGATCTATAAAAATTAAACAAACTAGTCTGCTGAATCCTCTTAATGCTCTGAGACAAAGTTTGCCCGCTCCAAGTCCCAGCTCAAAAGTCTCTGACCAGGAACTTTCAAAAAGCACCCAGCAGTAGCTTTTATGGGTGCATCATTTTCTGCCTCTTCCAGAAATTGATTGATGTTTCTGAAGTTTTTTTTATATATATATATATATTTGGCCTTTTTGCCTTTATTTTAAAGGACAGCTGAAGAGAGACAGGAAATGTGGGGAGCAGAGAGAGGGGGGGAAGACATGCAGGAAATGGTCCACCGGCCGGGAGTCGAACCGTATCCCCTGCAACGAGGACTGTAGCCTCTGTACGTGGGACACTTAAACCACTAGGCCACCAGCGCCCCGTTTCTGCAGTTGTTGGATGTTATTTTGACGTTCTTGTTTTCATGGCTAAATCAAGCAAATAGCATAAATTTGCAAACGACAATTGCCGCGAAATCTCTGTTTGTGGTGCCGAAACAGACAGTGCTGAAGCTCCTATAGTTCCTGGACTCTGGGGAGAATTGCTGCAGTGGAAACGTACTCTTTACTTTCATTCTTACCGTAACATGTGCGTCCATCCCCGTTGAAGCCGGTCGCACACTCACAGGTGAACTGCGTCCCCTCTCCAGGTCGGCACACGGCGCTCGTGTCACATCCGTGTCTCCCAGTGAAACAGGGGTTCTCCTCTGGCTGACCTCCTGAGAAATACGAGTGTTTGTATTCAAACAGTGTCACTACTGTAGTATTAATCATGTGAGTACAAAGACAACACGTCAACAATTCAACTGTAGCCTAAACTTTGAGTCAGGATGTTAAACTCCAGGAAGGGAGTGAGCGCAGACTAAACAGGAAGACAAAAAATAACCTCCATGACCTCACCGTTGACATCCCCGATCTTGTTGCTCATGGCGAACCGGATGAGTTCATTATTAGCGTCGTACATGACAAAGACCTGGTCCACGCTGAGCATCTGAGTGGGTTTCATGTCTCTCAGAGCCTCGTCGTGCTGGCAGCTCTGGAAGGTGATGGTCTGACGCCACTGATACGTCCTGGTGTCTGTGGAGCCATCAGGGAGGTTCACCAAGTAGTCCCGAGTGGAGGAGGTAGTGATCACTGTGAAGACACAAATAAATGAATCACTGCATTAAACACAGACATGACTCTGTAGTGGAAGTCACTGCATTAAACACAGACATGATGACTCTGTAGTGGAAGTCACTGCATTAAAAACAGACATGACTCTGTAGTGGAAGTCACTGCATTAAAAACAGACATGACTCCGTAGTGGAAGTCACTGCATTAAACACAGACATGACTCTGTAGTGGAAGTCACTGCATTAAAAACAGACATGACTCTGTAGTGGAAGTCACTGCATTAAAAACAGACATGACTCCGTAGTGGAAGTCACTGCATTAAACACAGACATGACTCTGTAGTGGAAGTCACTGCATTAAAACAGACATGACTCTGTAGTGGAAGTCACTGCATTAAAACATACATGACTCTGTAGTGGAAGTCACTGCATTAAACACAGACATGACTCTGTAGTGGAAGTCACTGCATTAAATACAGACATGACTCTGTAGTGGAAGTCACTGCATTAAACACAGACATGACTCTGTAGTGGAAGTCACTGCATTAAAACAGACATGACTCTGTAGTGGAAGTCACTGCATTAAAAACAGACATGACTCTGTAGTGGAAGTCACTGCATTAAAACAGACATGACTCTGTAGTGGAAGTCACTGCATTAAAAACAGACATGACTCTGTAGTGGAAGTCACTGCATTAAAACAGACATGACTCACATCTGTGAGGGCTCCATTAATGCAGAACAATATCTACAGGTTTAGGAGCAACACATGCTGACATCCAGACAATGATGTCTTCAGGCGTATTTCAGCATAACCACATTCTGCACAGACTACAACAGCATGGCTCTGTAGTAGAAGAGTCCAGGTGCTGAACTGGATCAGGCAAGAATGGGATGTTTCACTTTAAAGTCCAGACACTGGTCTCCTGGGTTCACCAACGTTTACAGTGTTGTTAAAGAAGAGCAGTAAACATGTTCCTGTCCAAACTCGTGTTCAGATGATTTGCAAACCATCAACATATGTTTTTATTAAAATGTACACCGCGTCCCAGCTCTTATGGAAATGAGGTTGTACATTTTAGCAGATGTTTTCACAGGATCAAACAAGCGAGTGGAAAGAACATGCAGGCGAGCAGAAAACCCAGGAGGCTGGATAAAGCCAGGGTAGACACATTAAAGCTTCATCTTACGGTTGTTGCTGTATTGGTAGATCTCAGAGTAAGGGTCGATCTTCACGGTGGCGCCCCCTGGCACCTCAGGGACCCGGCCCTCCATGGTGGTGCTGACAGCCAGGTGGTCGTGCTCATCGATGCCTTTGAACTCCTGCGTGATGGTCAGCTTCTCATTCCCCGGCAGAAAGGTCACCTCAGCCTGCCGTGTGAACTCCCCCCCTACAGAGGACGGAGACGAAGAGGTTAACTTTAAGACCCTGGCCCTGAATGAACTTTGGCTCCGGCCTCGGCTGAGGTAATGTGAGGGGAATTCAGCTGGACAGAGTGAGTAATACTGCAGCTGCGTGGCAAAGTCCTCGTAGCAGTTGTGTTCAGAGATTTATGTTCCTACAACGTCTTCTTTTTTGTAACCGAGCACAGCGTGACAGAAATCACACCAGAGTAAATGTTGTTTACACTTCAAGCAGCTGGGTGTTAGATAACCAGATTGTAGAAATGTTCCTCTCACCAATAATGCTGAAGCCGTTCTTAAAGCCAGGCTGCTCCAGAGCAAACGCCCACCCGATCACCCCGCCGAGGGCCGAGAGGGGCTGCAGCGAGGGGCCGAGGGGGGACGGGATGTCGCTGATGGCCACATATGATCGACCGTCGTTCACCACAACATACGAGTGCAGATCGTTGCTGTTGAACTCCACAGGAGAGGGAGAGTTGCCCACGTATACTCTCCCGTGCATTTTACCGTTCATTCTCTGCGGCTTCCCTGGAGAAAAGAAAAAGACAAGTTTAGTCCCAGAGACGAGCAAAGACAGCAAAGACCGGACTTCTCCACATGCTTTCTGCATGATACAATCTTTACAAACCCCACTGGTCCAGATCCAGCTCTCGAGTCCTGGACTTTAAAACCAGCTGGTTCCGGACAGTTTTTTCAATGAAGATGTCAAAAACTCAGGACAGGTTTTATCTATAATGTTATGTCACAATTTTTAAAGGATAACAAGCAATTCCATATTTCTGGAATTGTGCCTGTGGAAGTATTATCTTAATGATTCATCTTTTAGTTGTGATTAATCGCATGTTTCAAATTCCATTCATTTAGATTTCCAACAGTTGTTAAGTCCATATTAACAATGTCTTAATTTGTGAATCAAATTAATGCAATGAAATGTTTTTTATAATCTTTAATAGGCGGTACGTAACACTCACTGATCTGTGTTCACCGGAGAGTAACATCAAATTCAGGAGAGGCAAATTTGGGTTTCAATGGACAAATATTAAGGGTTAGTGTTAGGTACAAAGTCTGAGGGAAAATATTAAGGGTTAGGTTTAGGAACTAAGTCCGAGGATGAATATTAAAAGATAGGTTTGGATACCAAGTTTAAGGAACAATATTGACGGATAGGTTTGAGTACTAAGTCTGAGGACGAATATTAAGGGTTAGGTAATAAGTTCACAGACAAATATTAAGTATTCAGGTTAGGTACAAAGTCCAATGACAAATATTAAGGGTTAGGGTTAGGTACGAAGTTCACGGACCAAAATTACGTGAAAGGTTTGGGTAAGAAGTCTGAGGACAAATATTAAAGTTTAGGTACTTAGTCTACAGACAAATATTAAGGGTTACGTTTGGGTACTATGTCCATGGACAAATGTTAAGGGTTAGGTTTAGGAACTAAGTCCAAGGACAAATATTGAGGGATATGTTTGAGTACTAAGTCTGAGGATGAAGTCCAGAGACAAATATTAAGGGTTAAGGTTAGGTACAAAGTCCATTGACAAATATTCAGGATTAGGTTCAGGAACTAAGTCTGAGGGAAAATTGGAAGGGTTAGGGTTAGGTACTAAGTCTGAGGATAGATATTAAAAGATAGGTTTGGGCACCAAGTCTAAGGACAAATATTAAGGGATCGGGTTAGGTATGAAGTTCTCGGACTAAAATTAGGTGAAAGGTTTGGGTAAGAAGTCTGAGGACAAATATTAAAGTTTAGGTACTTAGTCTACAGACAAATATTAAGGGATAGATTTAGGAACTAAGTCAGGGGAAAAATTGTAAGGGTTAGGGTTAGGTACTAAGTCCAAGGATAAATACTGAGGGATATGTTTGAGTACTTAGTCTGAGGATGAAGTCAAAGGATAAATATTAAGGGATAGGGTTTGGTACGAAGCCTGAGGACAAATATTAAGGGTTAGGTTACTAAGTCTGAGGACAAATAGAGAGGACATGAACCAAAGCAGAGCGGTGTTCCTGAATAGATGATTTTCCTGTTACTGCCCACAGGATGCACACGCCAACGAGTGAATGAAGGGAGTACTGGCACTTGTTGTTGTCCTCTTTAAGCTCTGATTAGAGACACATGTTCCATGCATCTAGCCCCGTTCTAGTCCACATAATGCATAGGTGCAATATTACCTTCTGCCACACACTGGATCCCGTTGCCATAAAATCCCGGTCTGCAGTGGCAGCAGTATCCGCTGGAGTAGTCTTTGCAGTCGGCAAACTGAGAGCACTTATTCCTGTTGTTGGTACAAGTCCCCAGGTTGTATGAGAACACTGATACAAGGACAAGTAAAGGAGGGGAACATCAGTCAATAAGAGTTGCAGTATTATAAAACAAACTACAGTCTTCCAGCGATGGTGGAAAGATTTGAAGTATTGATTTGGTAGATTTCCAGAGAGCGGGGACTCAGGATGTTGGAGAGTGAGTCTGTTGGTGTGTCACGTTGTAAAAACAAAGCTGTTAAATCTGTCGTTATTTTTCGTGATGTGCGAGTCTCAACAAGAGGATCAAGACTTTCTCTGGACTCACCGTCTACATTTATATCCGTGTCATCCACCACCACCACCTCTGGATTCTGAGGTTGATGGGGCTGGTACTGGACTGGGTGGACTTGGATCTCCTCCCCTTCATAAGGAGGGTACTCCACCTGCTGCCCATTAGAAACCACAAGCCTTCTTCTATCAGGGGCCTCCTCGTGGCCCTCGGGGGACCCCTGCGGTGTCCCTTCCGGGAACAGGTCTGGGACCTCACCTGGAGCCACGCTGCTAAAATAAGGAGCAGTTCCGATCTCGAAGACCCAAACACCCCGGATGCCAGAGTTTGTCTCCCTAAGAAGAGGAAAGCAGTTTGTGTTACATTCATCCAAATAAGTCTGAACTGAAGTCGGCTTGAATTGAATCCCCTGGTTGACTTACTCCGCCAAAGTTCTGACAGACTCCTCGTCATCAGTGGTGGTCCTGTAGTACGTGCCCTGACTGGAAAACAGGAAACCCCGGACCAAACCCTGACTGAAGCCAGCGTGCATGATCATATTCCTGTCTCCTGTGGGCGTGGACACAAACTGTATCCCGTTCTCAGCATACAGGACGATCGCATACGAGGCCGTCTCCGGGGTGGCAATGACCAGCTGGAAGGTGTTCCTCTGTGAGATTAAAGCATTACAGAGAGTGTGACTGCTTAGACCACAATACTTTCAAAATCACACAACCCCAGAACCACCAGAAGAACTTCAGTGAGTCTCAGTTTCACTGTAAACAGTTCCACAGAGGCTTCACTCTGGCTTCCTTCAGCGGTATGAACCTGAAACAGGAACTGATGTTCTTGTGATGTTCTTGTAATTAACGGGTCTTCAGTTTGCTGAAATAACAACATCATGATGCAGATTAGTCAAAAGTCAAAAGTCAAGCTTTGTCAGGTCTGTCCTCAGGGGGAGAAGAAAACTACGTCTACAATGTTTGTTTTTTGAATGGAGGTCTATGAAAGAGGATTAGAGACACTGATGGTTTTTTAGCTCTGACCTTCTTCACGGAATGTTCCATTTGTTCTAGAATTCTGAGATCAAAGACAGAATTCTGGAATTCTGTCTTTGATGTTAGAATTCCAGAACACCTGCTGTTGCTCTCCTGATTGGTCGACACTACTCAGACTACAGACAGAGACCAGAACCCTTCTCAGACTGAAAAATCCAGACCCTGAGATCCAGATTGCCACTGATGTTTTTTTAGCTCCGACCTTCTTCACGGAATGTTCCATTTGTTCTCAGAATTCTGACATCAAAGACAGAATTCTGGAATTCTGTCTTTGATGTCAGAATTCTAGAACACCTGCTGTTGCTCTCCATACAGACTGTTTCTCCTGCTGACACCTGATTGGTGGATACTACTCAGACTACAGACAGAGACCAGAACACTTCTCAGACTAAAATCCAGACCCCCTGAGATCCAGATTCAACATGTCTCTGAATCAGAATCTGTAATTACAGGTTAGTTGTTGCTGAAAGTAAAAAGCTTTGTCAGGTCTGTCCTCAAGAGGAGAAGAAAACTACGTCTACAATGTTTGTTTGTTGAATGGAGGTGGGATCCATCATTTCTGATGCTGCATTCAGGGAAGTCAGGAAATCTAAACGCTGATTGTCTTTAGTGACACAGCATCAAGCAGATTTGTGTCTCAGTGTAAATGTTTGATGTAGAACAGATTGTTAGCTGCTCTTCATGCAGATATCTGTTTATAGAGAGGATGAAATCCTCCTCAGATTAACCACCATGCATTGTGTTCCTCCTGAACAGAGCTTGGAGAATATGGTTACTTTAATAATTACGTGACACTCACCCTCTTTTCGATCCGATCTCCTCTGCTTAGTGGTCCACGTGTGCCGATGTTGTCCCAGGTGATGACCACAGCATGTGTGGGATGGACTTCAGGATCCTCAGGGAAGGCGTTGTTGATGGTGTTGGCGGCTCGAGACAAAACGTCCGGACTGGAGTCTTGACGGAAGAAAACTTTCCCCACACCGTCGCTGGTGTCATAGTCTCCCTGAAGAGCTGCGATCATGCCGAAACTTGGGGGCATTTTGCCAAGATATGTCGACTCGCTTGTTGGCTCTGTTGTGGCAACAAAACCATTGGTGTTGATCTGAAATTAAAAAGCTGACGTCAGTGATGGGGAGAACAAGAAGTGAGATCACTGTAACGTAGAAAAGGACTGGAATCTGATGTGAGAAGAAACACAGCAACAGTTACTCCTTCTCAAAACCCTGAAATAAAACCACAGACCAACCATCAACCATCTGAATCATGGGATTTATTCTATCAACACACAAAGGATTCAATCAGTGAACAAAGATCAACTAAAGCAGACCCTACAGGAGTCAGTGCCCCCGTTTGGCCACCCAAGTCCAAAGAAGTCTGTCTCCGCCCCTGCAGTTTTTACTCTGAGACTGTATGCCAGCTTCTTCTCTCTACAGAATCCTGTTTATGTACAAGTATCTGGAGTATGTGTGTGTTGCCACCTCTGATAACAACACATGGAGAGTTGTTTCACAGCAGAGGAGAGTCCGCCGCAGCCTGCCCCACTTTCATCTTTATTCCAAACTCATTACACTAATGATCCGGGTCAGATGCCATGTCCTACAAAAGCACTAATGAACAAACAAGACGCCATCCAACACAGATTTTTACGCACTCCAGCTTCCATGTGAGCACACGCAGAGCCAGTAACAGACGAAAAACTCTGTGGGCTCACGTCAGAAACACACACTCTGTGCACGGGGCTCCTTCACTTCCTGACCAGGAGAAAACAAGAGCACTATTCCTGGCCCGGGCCACTCTGTTTCCTGTCCTCATCCATGAGCTACCCCAGAGAGCCTGCAGATTGCACGCTAATCTTCATTACCGAAGCTTCCTGCCAAAATGGGAGAAAGAGCGAGCTGGGGAGCGATGAGGGACTCAGATACTGCAGGGAGAGATCTGAGTAAATACCCAGACATACCAGGGCTTTATGGAATATGAATCACACCTCAGGAGGAGACGATTCCACCTCCTGATGATCTGAGGAAATGTTCACTTGGTGTGAAAAGCAGTACTGTTCCCCTGCAGGGCTCAGACAGTTTAGAAGAAGAGGTCTCATGAGTGGAAACAGAGACCTTCAGGGTGTTTGTGGGGAGAGGAGAACTTTAAACTTCACTCACAGTCACAACAAGGACTTCAACTTAAAGCTGCACTCACATCTGCTCCTCGTGTCGGATCTTGAACTAACTGAGGTCTTTTAAAAGGGGCAGGCCATTATTAAGGACCTGAAGTAATCACTCTATGACAGCGTATTCTCCACATGCAGCACAACTAAAGCCAGGATGCAGCACTCTCTTTGTAAAGGAGAATCACAGGGGGATAAAGGGTTGTTTGTCTGTCCCACACAATGCTCCAGCTTCAGTTACATGATGATATTCTATTTTAAAGCTCCACGAGGTCATTAAAAACCTCAAACACACATCTACAAGTCTTATTTTCAGAGTGCACATCTCACTCTGTATGCAGCAGAGACATTATCTCATCAGTGGAGGTTTGAGGAGACATTGCACAATAATATTCCTCGAGTGCTCTGGTCTTTGTGTCCACTGTAAAATGATAACCTCGGGGGAGGCTGTAAGAATGCGTGCACACATACATTCCTCCAGATTCAGCCTCCTCTATGGTGAGTAAATCAATGTTTACAGTAACTCCAGAGGGACAGAAAAAGCCATTCCCTATCCCTGACATACAGTGGCGGAGCCAGGGGGTGGCCATTGCCACCTTTGAAAACTGATTGGCCACCCCAGTGGCCACCCTGAAATTCCAAAACATGATTGGCTATTTGCCATGTCAGAGGCATTACTTACATTGAAATCAGCTATTGTGTTGTTGTGTTTCAACAAGCTGCAGAGACAGTAGTTTCTGTGCATTTGAATATTCTTTTTGTTGATGCTTTGACTTTAGACAATCATCTTCATTTTGAGTCCTTAAAGATTTCAGTTCATCAGTTTGAAATAATAACACTCTGTCCAGTCACATATTTAATGTTAATGTTAGAAATCTAATTTTTTTTTTTTTTACATTTGTTAAATTATCTTATAAAAATAAGTTCAAGTAGATCTTGATTATTGGAGGTAACACTACTAGATTTGGGGTAAGCCCCTAATGTTTTCCACACCTGGCCACCCCTTAACAGTCAGTGCCCTAGTTTGGCTACCCAGGTCCAAACTGTCTGGCTCTGCCACTGCTGATATATTCTGTAACTTCCAGGCATTGTTTTGGATGTAACTGCTGACCCGTTTCCTCGTAGAGCTGCTCGGGGTTTCCAGGATTTGCGCAATTGCGCAAAATCCACGGACAGTCAACCGTGACCGCTGAATCCCACGCGCCTGTCCTGAAGTTGCTGAGATGTGATGTGATTCTGTGTGTGTGTGCTGCTGTGGGTTACTCACAAAGATGCTGTCGAAAGAGCCATCGAAAAACAGCACGGGCTTGTCCAGGTCGACTTTGTGCGTCTGGTCACTCCCCGGGTCCAGGATCTGGTCTCCTGCGCGCGGACCGAAAGGGAAGAGCTGGTCTCGCGTCACGCTCTGCGCCAACGCCACGAATCCGAGAAAAGTGGCACAGACGACCCATCCTCGATGCTGCCAACCCATTGTTCGTGTGTGAGGAGCCGTGGAGCCGTGGAGCCGTCCCGAGGTCTGTCCGGGCCAGGTTAGCGGAGAGTGACGCACGCGCTCCAATAAAGAAAGTTCAGGCAGAGTTTGGGACACGCGGGGCGGAGCGCTGCTTTCAGGGAAGCACCAACACACACAGAGACATGCAGGGAGAAGAGGAGCTCATACTTTACTCCTCATGCTTTACTCCTCATGCCTTACTCCTCATACTTTACTCCTCATGCTTTACTCCTCATGCTTTACTCCTCATGCTTTACTCCTCATACTTTACTCCTCATGCTTTACTCCTCATGCTTTACTCCTCATACTTTACTCCTCATGCTTTACTCCTCATGCTTTACTCCTCATGCTTTACTCCTCATACTTTACTCCTCATACTTTACTCCTCATGCTTTACTCCTCATACTTTACTCCTCATACTTTACTCCTCATGCTTTACTCCTCATGCTTTACTCCTCATACTTTACTCCTCATACTTTACTCCTCATACTTTACTCCTCATGCTTTACTCCTCATGCTTTACTCCTCATGCTTTACTCCTCATACTTTACTCCTCATGCTTTACCCCTGGAGTGTTGTGGTTCTGCACTCTCTGGGTCCGTTTATCTGCAGCATGTCCTCAGGCCCACTTCTAAAACTATACCCTGCCTGACAGGAGACTGAAGGCTGGTTGAGGACAGATGTGGGAGCTCAGGGAAAGTTCCTCATCATAGATTTAAACTCAGACTTTAAGCTTGTTGTTCCAGTGTGCCAAGAGAAGGCATTCATCTCCCATGAGGAGCTACTAATGTTACATTTATTGTATGATACATTCATATCTCTAATCAGCAAACCGACTTCAAGGAACAAAAATTGGAAAATTTAAATTCTTCTATTTTGGATATATACTTTAAAGCATCCTCTATAGGGGACCTTTTCCTGTAATTGTAACCTGATGTGTGCTTAGAAGTGGATAAATTAGTGTAGTACTGGAGTTCAAGAACATTTTCCAACAGCAACTAGTAGTGTAACATATTGCAATGTAAAACAGCGTAACGAAATGTAAAGTAACCTAAAGTAACTTAAAGTAGTCTAAGTGTGTCTTATATACGGAGGCTAAAGACCTTGTCCCAGAGGTCTTAGGTTTGATTCCAGCCTCGACTGTTTGCTGCAAATCCTCGGCAATGCAGCGTAACGCAATGCAACGCAACGCAGCGTAACGCAACGCAGCGTAACGCAACGCAGCGTAACGCAACGCAGCGTAACGCAACGCAGCGCACAGAACGCAACTTAACGCAACTTAACGCAGCTTAACGCAGCTTAACGCAGCGCAGCTTAACGCAGCGCAGCGTAACGCAGCGCAGCGTAACGCAGCGTAACGCAGCGCAGTGTAACGCAGCACACAGAACGCAGCGCACAGAACGCAGCGCACAGAACGCAGTGCACAGAACGCAGCGCACAGAGCGCAGCGCAACGCAACACAGCTTAACGCAGCACAACACAGCTTAACGCAGCGCAGCTTAACGCAGCGCAACACAATGCAGCGTAACGCAGCGCAGCGTAACGCAGCGCAGCGTAACAGCGCATCTTAAAGCAGCAGCTTAAAGCAGCAGCGTAAAGCAGCAGTGTAACGCAACGCAGCGCAACGCAGCGCAGCGCAACGCAGCGCAGCGCAACGCAACGCAGCGCAACGCAACGCAGCGCAACGCAACGCAGCGCAACGCAGCGCAACGCAGCGCAACGCAGTGCAACGCAGTGCAACGCAGTGCAACGCAGTGCAACGCAGCGCAACGCAGTGCAACGCAGCGCAGTGCAACGCAGTGCAACGCAACGCAGCGCTATGCATCACAGAGCAGCGCAGCACAACGCAGCACAACGCAGCGCATCACAGCGCATCGCAGCACAACGCAGCGCATCACAACGCAGCGCAATGCAGCGCATCGCAGCACAACGCAGAGCAACGCATTGCAGCACAACACAGAGCAACACAACGCAAAGCAGCGCAATGACCTTCAGCATCAGTTCCTAAAGAATCGGCACAGAGCGCAGCGCGCAGAGCGCAGCGCACAGAACGCAACGCACAGAACGCAACGCACAGAACGCAACGCAACACAGCTTAACGCAGCACAACACAGCTTAACGCAGCGCAGCTTAACGCAGCGCAACACAATGCAGCTTAACGCAGCGTAACGCAGCGCAGCGTAACGCAGCGCAGCGTAACACAGCGCATCTTAAAGCAGCAGCTTAAAGCAGCAGCGTAAAGCAGCAGTGTAACGCAACGCAGCGCAACGCAACGCAGCACAACGCAGCGCAGCACAACGCAGCGCAGCGCAACGCAGCGCAGCGCAACGCAGTGCAACGCAACGCAGCGCAATGCATCACAGAGCAGCGCAGCACAACGCAGCACAACGCAGCGCATCACAGCGCATCGCAGCACAACGCAGCGCAACGCAGCGCATCACAACGCAGCGCAATGCAGCGCATCGCAGCACAACGCAGAGCAACGCATTGCAGCACAACACAGAGCAACACAACGCAAAGCAGCGCAATGACCTTCAGCATCAGTTCCTAAAGAATCGGCAGCAGATGGATTCATAATCGATGTGTTCTCTATGCAGTCGTGAAAGATTTACCCAAACACAGAGAGAGTAGCCCTCTCTGTTTGGATGATAAGGTTGTAAATTATAGGGCCCCCCGTGTGGGAGGTCCAAGAGTCTCCACATGGACAACACTGGAGCTGTACTGGCAGATTTGGACACAGTCCAAGGGGCCATCAGAGCATAGACATCAGAGCATGGACCAGTTACCAGCAACAGAGCCTCATGGCCTGTTTGATTGAGACATTATGTAAAGGACAATATCACAGAGCACTGTACCATACACTAATCATCTGAGGCATGCTGCTGAGGCTATCAGACTCCTCTCCAGCTGAGATAATGAGGGCCATGCTGGTTATACGGTCTCAGTCATGCATCCAACACTTGGGTTAACTTCTCAGAGAAACTATTGGGCGAGCTGCTGTGTTTTCGTACGAGCCTGAGCGCTGGAGGTGTGAGGACCATCACAGAGCGCTCCAACCAGAAGCCTGGACCAAAGCCCTACCAGCCCTTGCAAGGCTGCAGGGCCGGAGAGAACACCTGGACGGGCACTCAGGGACTGAAAGAAGTCCTAACTGACATCCTCAACAACTCTCTACAACAGGCCGTTGTTCCAAGGCGCCTCCAGGCCACGACCTTCACACCTGTCCCAAAGAAGTCTCTGGTCTCGAGGACAGCAGGGACTTTCTCCCAGCCTCAAGCTGCTGTAAAATTAAAAGGGATCATTATGTGGAGTTAAAACCTCGTGACTCTAATGAATCCTTGGACCTTCTTCAGCTCTTCTTTCTTTCCCTCTCTGAGATGTTTTAACATGGCTTCATCCTTCTGTTACATATCAGTCATATCTTTTTATTCCAACAGGTTTGAACTTTAAACGTGTTTCGGTTATATTTAAATAACAATCCCGACGTCTGTCTGATTCTTTAATGTCATTGTTGCAGAAATGTACGGTGGATTTAAGTGAGGAGGATTAGAGCCCAGAAATGTCTTTTATTTGAGGCAAGGCCAGTAAAAAAATTATTTAATTAAATTGACTTTAGAAAAAATTATTCTGACAGTGGACAGTAGAAAGGAGAACAGGTGAGGAAAAAATGGAGCAAAGGCTCCCCCTGCTGGACTCTAGGGAGCATGCATGTTCAATGTTCAACATTAGATTTTCACAACAAGTTAAGGCTCCCCCTGCTGGACAGAAAGATAACAGGATCCTCACAACATACTCTGGCTCCCCCTGCTGGACCCAACACATAATGTCTAGGTTTAACATATAAACAAGTACTATCACTGGAGTCTCATGCTGCCGGACTACAGATAGAATGTAAGAGTTTTATAATTTAACTTTGGGGAATATTAAACAAGTTGAGGCACCCCCTGTTGGATTTTAGAAAAGTGTACAGTGAGTTACAGTAAACCTTTATCATTTGAATTCATGCCATCAGATGAGGCTCCCCTGTAGACTGTGGAAAATATACAAGTTTCTTCATGCTTCGGTGTGGTTCTACACTAATCTAAGATTCAAAGATGCTACAATCCTGGAACCTTTCTACTTGCTGAGGCAAAGAGACAAAGTAACAAGAAGTACAAGAGTACCCCTACCTCAAGCTGTCTTCATATAGATTTTATATAGATAGATAGATAGATAGATAGATAGATAGATAGATAGATAGATAGATAGATAGATAGATAGATAGATAGATAGATAGATAGATAGAGATAAATAAATGCATATGGATAAACAGAAAGGGAAACAAATAAACAGATAATTACATAAATAAATATGGATAAATAGGTAAATAAATAAATAAATAAATACATACATAAATAAATAGATAAATGAATAAATAAATTGATGGATCATCAGATAAAGAAACAAATGAATAGATAAATAAATAAGAAGATATTTTAATCTGGTCACACCAACATTAAGATAAGATCTATGAATAATATTTGTTAGTAGGCTGTATCATTATATATTAATTATTATCACAATTGCTGGATGTAAACAGGTCATCCAGTTTTTTTAAATGTATCCTGTTAATTTTTATTTTCTTTAGAACATACAATTATAAATACTTAAATCTAGGACTGTCAGTGATTTTATTTGTGCCTTTAAAACATAAAAGATAATAAATTATAAATATTTCTCAGAGGAGAATTTAAAAGATGTTAAATAAGTTATTAAAATATTATTATTAATCTCTGTGTTAAACTCTAACCGGGTTACTTTCACTTTATATCCGTTATATTGAACCACCTGCTCCTCTCGCTGCTGCTCTCGCTGTGATTGGTCAGTGCAGAATCATATCTGCTCTCTGATTGGTTGAGCACAGTCCGTCTGCTCTCTGATTGGTCCGTCGGTCTGTCAGTCAGACAGTGTGGGGTCATCTGAGGCCAGCTGATCGTTTCAGGTCACTCTCCATAACTTTACCTGAAAGTGAGACATCATGGCGGGACGGCAGCTTCTCCTCCGACTCTCTGCAACAACAAGAGCAACTATTAGAGCAACTCGGGCAACTTCCCAGCTCAGGAGCAATCTGGCTGCTCGACCTGTGCAGCGTTTCATGTCAGGAGGTCAGTGTCCTTATCATCATGTTAGTTTAATAAAGTTTAAAGAGTTAAGAACAGACAGAGAACAGACTCAGAGCAGCAGGAACAGATCTGAGGAGTTAAATCATGAGACTGAAGAAGGAAACATGAACTCAGTTTAATATTCAGGGGGAATTAAAGGAGTAATAAAGGAATATCAACAGGGTATTTTTAGGTTATTGCGCACCCCCCATCAGTCTATAAAGTGACGTCATCACGCTGCCTGCTGCCTGTTTATGAAGTTTATTATATTTCATATTCATGTTTAAATCATTGGACTCATCTAAATGTTTGTACTCTCTTAGTTTCATGTTTTCAGATTAACTTTGTGACTTTAATCCGCTGATATGATTCAGTGTAATCAGACAGTGAAGGTCATCCGGACTTTGATTCACCCTCCTCTTCCTCTTCCTCTCTCTCTCTATCACACGCGCACACTCTCACAGGTGGGTGGGGGTGTTTCACTTTATTGTGACATTGACTTAATTTTTAACCTGACTCTAGCCCTACATTAACTTTTGATTTTATTTGATTATAATCTGACAAAATAATAATAATAATAATAATAATAATAATAAATGTTTATATTAAATATCTAAGAGTTTTAATTCTGTGATGTCACCCTTTCCAAAAAAACAAACTAAAAACCTGTTTATATGAATTTGATCAGGTTGTATTTGTCTGGATTAACAGTTTGTATAAATTGAGTTTGTTTTTAACATTTTTTGAGATTTAACAGTTTAATCTGAAAAAAATAATCTGTTTATTATTTCTAAGGGATAAAACACGTGTATAAATGTAGTCGTTGATAATTGTTGGGGTATTAAACAGTTCATATAAATTGAATCTGTTTATAATTTGTCAGGATTAAAAAGTTTATTAAAATGTCATCAGTTAATTTATTTTTTTACATTTACACTGTAACACTATAAATGTAATGTATATATTTCTGGGGAGATTAAACTGTTATACAATTTTTTGAAAATGATTTGTCAGGAAAAAACAGTTTACACAAATCTAATCTTTTTATAATTTATTTGACAGTCAACAGTTTTTTAATTTAACAGTTACTTAAATTTAACAATAATTTAACAGTTTATATACATTTGATTTGTTTATTAGTTTTTAAGATTAAACAGATTATTTAAATTTAATAATCAACATTATATATAGATTTAATCAGTTATTTTTTCTGTTTATATAAATTGAATCTGTTCATAATTTTTTGATATTAAACATTTATTTATAGGTTTATTTTTATAATGTCTTTGAGATGAAACAATTTATGTAAATATAGTCAGATGTCAAATCTTTTGAGATGAAACAGCTTATATCAATGTAATCTGTTTATAATTATATAATATTATAATTTGTCTGAATTAAAAAGTTTATATAAATTGAATCTGTTTAATATTTCAGGAATACCGACTGATGACGAGCAGGCGACCGGGCTGGAGCGTCGTGCTCTGCAGGGGTTCAAACAGGGGAAGGTAAAATGACTGATGTCAAATTTTGTATGAACTACTTCAGTTTTATTTTTAAAGACTGGGAATAATTCAATATTATTTTTAATTAAATTACATTCATAATATATACAGTTTGTAAATTATATTTATGGGTTAGGATTACATTTCTGATTAAATCATGTTTTATATGTTATATTTATTTCATTAAGGTGAATGTTTTATGATGATTATATAATTTAGTTAATCTGTTCAAATTGTCCCTGATCAGGACCCGTACAGCATCCTGAAGCCAAAGATGTACGCAGGAACCAAAGAAGACCCTCACATCGTGCCGTGTATTGGAACGAAGCGTCTGGTGGGCTGCCTCTGTGAGTGACGTTTACACACACACCTGTATCACACCTGTTGAATGATGACATCACACAGCAGGTGACCTTGATAATCTGTGCACAGGTGAGGAAGACAACACCGCCATCGTTTGGTTCTGGCTCCACGAAGGAAACGCCCAGCGCTGTCCATCCTGCGGCTCGCACTATCAACTCGTCCATCACGAGCTGCCACACTGAGACACACACTCAACACACACACACACACACACACACACACACACTGAAACTACAACACACTCTGATTTAAACACTGACTCTCCTATGGTCTACTGTCAGTCACTGAACGTGTTCTTCATTAAAGGATTTACCTGATTTCACTCTCTGTAGTTTTTATTACCGTCAACAATTTATCTTTGAAACAAGATCATTAAAAAAACTGTTATTAACATTATTATATTAGTGCTCACGCTAACCAGTGAGACCATCAGTGCTGGTTAAATCTCTAAAAGTAGTATGAGAGGTAGAGCCTTCAGTTATCAGGCCCCTCTCCTTTGGAATCATCTACCAGTCAGGGTCCGGGAGGCAGACACCCTCTCTACTTTTAAGAGTAGGCTTCAAACTTTCCTTTTTGATAAAGCTTATAGTTAGAGCTGGATCAGGCTTGGACCAGGTCTTAGTTATGCTGCTATAGGCTTAGACTGACACACTGGGATCCTGTCTTTCCCTCTCTCTCCTCTCTCTGCCTGTCTCTCACTTTAACTCTTCCTGTCCCATTATAGTTCCTAACCATAGACCTTTCTGGAGTCCCTGAGCTCCCTTGTCTCGTAGGTTCCTCTGGATCTCTGCTGTAGATTCCTTTTTTTGGGTCTTTCTTTCTTCCTTACTTTCTGTCATTTCTTTTCTTTATTGCTTTCTTTACTTCCTTCTCTTTTTCGTTCCTTCTTTCTTTCTATCTTCCATGTTTCTTCATCCTTTGTCTCCTTTTCTTTTCGCGTCCTTTCCTTCTGTCATTCTTTCACCACCTGTTCTAGTCCTTTTCTTTCTTCTCCTCTCCCTCACTTTTCTCTTTCCATAGACCTTTCTGGAGTCCCTGAGCTCCCTTGTCTCGTAGGTTCCTCTGGATCTCTGCTACAACTACTACTCTCCGTCTCCCCACTATCATCTCTCTCTCTCTCTTCATCTCCCTCTATCCCTCTCTCCAACACGGTCTCAGCAGATGTGTGTCTAACATGAGTCTGGTCCTGCTGGAGGTTTCTGCCTGTTAAAGGAAGTTTGTCCTTGCCACTGTAACTTGCTAAATGCTGCAAAGTGCTCTGCTCATGGTGGATTAAGATGAGATCAGACTGAGTCCTGTCTGGAAGATGGGACTGGATCTGATCCTGGTCTTGATGTTGGGTCTTTGTTAATAATAGAACATAGAGTCCGGTCAGGACAGAGTTTTGTCTCCATGTAACTGTTTATTTCAGCAGCTGGTCAGTCTTTGTGTCGTCGTCGTTAAGGCTCACAGCTGAGGACAGTAAGCTCAGCTCTCAGAAGTAAAAACAGTCTGGATGTGTTCACAGGATGAAAACAGTCTAAACTCTGAGACATGAAGACCACCTGCAGAGACCCGGGGTCTTACTCCTGTACTATCTTTGATAATTATTGATTTATTAAGGTTATTGATCCTCTCATTATGAATCTTGTTGCAGGTGACTTCATGTCAAGATGTTTATGTCGCTGTTTTCACACTGCATGTTTTACCTTTATCATCATCATCATCGTTTAATATGAAGAACGGCAGATCACACCTGTCCTCTCTGAGGACTGATTCAACGCAAGTCTGAAATACTGACATGGCATCAACAAGCTTTAAACCCAACACCACTCTGACAGTCTTGATCGTTAATCGGCGTCTCCAGCGTCTCCAAATTATTGTCTTCCTGTTTTTATTGTCTCTCAATTTATATCGTCCCCCTAGTCTTCCAGTCTTAATCAGATCCTTGTCTTCCCTGTTTTTATCCTTCCTCCGTTTTTGTCGTCTTCCTGCTTTCATCATCTCCCAAATTTGAGCGTCTCCAGCGTCTTCCTGTCTTTATCGTCTCCCATCTCTACCTTGTTCCCACTTTTATCATCTTGTTTTTTACTGTCTCCCAGTCTTTTTTGACTCCAGCGTCTTCCTGTCTTTATCGTCTCCCCGTTTTTATCTTGTCCCCGCTTTTGCCATCTCATTTTTACCGTCTCCCCGTCTTTTTTGACTCCAGCGTCTTCTTGTTTTTATCTTGTCCAGTTTTTATCAACTCGAGCGTCTTTTTCGTCTCCAATTCTTTTAAGTCTTTAGCGTCTCCTCGTTTTTTGTCTCCTGTATCTTCATCATCTCAGCATCTTCCCGTTATTATCGTCTCCCAAATATTATTGTCTCCAGTGTCTGCTTGTCTTTATTGTTTCCTCGTCTTTAGCATCTCCTCGTTTTTAGCATCTCCAAAATATTATTGTCTCCAGCGTCTCCCCGTCTTTATCGTCTCCCCGTCTTCTCAGACTTCCCTCTCTCCGTCTGAACTTCAGGAGTGTTTCTAACATCAGGTGAAAGTCCTCAGGCCAGGTTGAATCCCTGATTGTGATCGATGGCCTGTAACAGTTTCTGTCTTAGAGTTTGTGAACTCGTGTACTTTGGCAGGTCGAGGAGGTTGAAGCAGGTGTGAGCGACAGGTAAGTAATGTTCGCCTCCACCTGTGGGCTGAATCACTAACTTCAGGTTCTTCATGCCCAGGATGGGGATCCGGTCACTTCCTGTGAGGAACACTGAAACAGCAGAGTATGAATCAGGGTCTGAGTATGAGGAGTATGGTTATAGATTAGTGATGAGTGAAGTCATATTTCAGCACTTACACAGAAACTGCTTCTTCCTCTCTAAAGGAAGGTCGTGGAAAACTTCCCAGAAGAGTCTGATGGTGTGATGATCGGCCCAGTACTCTCCTTTGTACTCGGTGCTCTGAGGTCAAACACAGAAACATCATCAGGTCATGTTATCAGAGATCAGACTACATCCTGTTTAAACTTTAGTAGCATATTTAAAGAGCAGACCTTCTGGAGCTCCGTCCAGTCATAGTTGGTGTTTCCGATCACCATGGCCTGAAGTTCGTTCGGCTGGAAGAGCTCCAGAACTTTCCCTCCGCACACTTTATGAAAGCCGGCGTAGAAACACTCGAACAGCGGAGCCACCGACGTGTTGAAGACGTAATTCACGTACGCGTTGACGAAATCCTGCCTGTGGGAAAAAAAAGGTTTGTGAATCTTTTATTTTCACGTGAAGAACCTCAGGAGACGGAGAAGAACACCTTCAGGTACCTGTTGGATTTATTCACGTTGATGTTCTCGCCGTTTGGAGCGAGTTCAAACACCTCCGTGGCTCCGTAGTTTTCTTCTGTGATCTGAAAAACAGAGTCAGATTTTAACAACGTGACACGCCTTTCACTGTTTGGGGTCAGAGGTCAGAGGTCAGAGGTCGTCTTACGGTAAAGTTCAGACAGAAGGTGTCCTCCAGGTCGTCCTCTGTGTAGTCCAGTAAATGCTGCAGACTCCTGGTGTAAAGGAACACAGGCTCATATTTAATCACACCTTCAGATTAACTTCATCATTTCCTCTCATTTAACTTCAATCTGTTAATCTGTAATCTCTACTGCACAGGTGAGTGACCTCTGACCTTCCAACGTCAGGCATTAACTCCTTCAGGTCGTCCAGGTTGGGTTTCTTCTTCAGCAGCTTTTTGTAAAGAGCCAAAGGGAAGTTCAGCTCCACGATAGTCAGATTATAGATGGCCAGGCCGCAGATTACCCCGATCAGATTAAACAGGTCGATGTCTTCAAACGTCTGTGGGACAGGGAAGATGTGACAGGGAACGCAGTGTGTTAAACACTCTTAAATATTTAAAAATACTGGATACATACAGCAAGGTAATCTGTGTTAATCTGTTAATCTGTGTAAATCTGCATTAATCTGTGAATCTGTGTTAATCTGTAAAACTGTAATACTGTTAATCTTTATTAAGGTTTTAATCTGTGGTAATCTATAGTAAGCTTCTAATCTGCGTTAATCTGTTAATCCATGTCAATCTGTATTAATCTGTGATAATCTGTCAATAAAGTACAGAATCATTGAATATAAACAGCATATTAATCTGTATTAATCTATGTTAATCTATATTAATCTGTATGACTGAGTGTTAATCTGTATACATCTGTGTTAATCTGTATTAATCTGTTAATCAGTATACATCTGTTAGTCTATTAATCAGTGTTAATCTGTCAAACAGCATATGTATCTGTGTTAATCAATGTTAATCTGTATCAATGTTTTAATCTGTATTTAACTGCTAATCTGTGTTAAACTGTTTTGACCTGAGTTAATCTGTATTGAACTTTTAATCTGTGATAATCTGTCAATAAAGTACAGAATCATTGGATATAAACATGTTCATTAATGTTCATTTGTTTTAATCTGTCTTAATCTCTATTCATTTGTGTTAATCTGTCATAAAACTGCATAATCACTGAATATAACCAGCATGGTAATCTGTGTTAATCTGTGTTAATCTCTGCAGTTATCAATATTCCACACCAGATTATTGAGACATGATCAGGTTGTTTCAGACAGTGTAATCTAGAAATGATATCGTCTTTACTCTTTAATCCAGATATGCAGATTATCTATCCTCACCTTGTTTGAAAACCAGATGAGCCTTGAGTCGTCATGGTAACGAAACATCCCATATTTAGGGTCCAGCAGCTCTTTCATGATCAAGAGGAAAAACTCTTTCCTCACGCCGCCTGCGTCCACCGCCTCCTCCCCCACGAATATCACCTGCCAATCAATCAATCAATCAATCAATCAATCAATCAATCAATCAATCATCTGTTATCTCACAGAGCGACTCAAATCTAAATATAGATCCCAGTGGCGTGTACCTTCAGCGGTTTCTTGTAGTCCACGTTCTTGGACTTCCTGAGGACCTCCATCGTGTCTCCTACGATGTTTTCCCTCCGGACGATCAGGATGAGACACGGATTCACCGACTCCACCGCCGGCATGAACATGGAGCTGAAGTTCTGCATCTGAGCCTGATCCACCGCCATCTGTACCAAAATCATTAAAACTTAGAACCCTGGGTAAAAAACGATCATGTGACATCATCAAACGCAGTGATTGGTTACCTGCATCTGGATCACGGCGTCCGTCTGCAGCAGCGTCGTCTTTGCCTGAGCGTCAAACACAAACGGGAACCTGCACAGAGTGAACACGCCGTCCTGACCCTGAGACACAGACAGAAGTCATTGATCCAGAGAACATGATGGATCTGTTTGAACTCATGTGAACGAGTGAACGGAGAGACCCACCATGGGTAACATCTGCCTCTGGACCCAGCTCACGTAGTCGTTCCTGATGTCGATCAGCTCGTCCAACTCGTGGATGTAGAACTTATCGTACTGGATGATGTGACCGGCTCGCTCGCTCACCTGACGAACGCAAAACTGAGGTTTACACACACACACACATAGACTCACACACACCTGTACTCTGACTGCTTCTCAATGTGTTAGGGACCAGTGTTGTAGTGGAGTCACCAAACCTCGAGTCCCAGTCGAGTCCGGGTCACCAGAATAGAATCCGAGTCGAGTCTGAGTCAAGTCCGAGTCAAGTTTAAGTTGAGTCCAAGTCACCAGAGAAGAAACCAAGTTGAGTCCGAGTCAAGTCCGGGTCGAGTCTGAGTCAAGTCCGAGTCGAGTCTGAGTCAAGTCCGAGTCGAGTCTGAGTCAAGTTTAAGTCGATTCCGAGTCACCAGAATAGAATCCGGGTCAAGTCTGAGTCGAGTTAGGGCACCAGAGAAGTATCTGAGTCAAGTCTGAGTCAAGTCCGAGTCAAGTCTGAGTCCCCAGAGAAGAATCAAAGTCAAGTCCAAGTCAAGTCCAAGTCAAGTCCAAGTCAAGTCCAAGTCAAGCCCAGGTCAAGCCCAGGTCAAGTCCAAGTCAAGTCCAAGCCAAGTCCAAGTGAAGTCCAAGTGAAGTCCAAGTCAAGCCCAGGTCAAGTCCAAGTCAAGTCCAAGTCAACAGAGAAGAATCCGAGATGAGTCAGAGTTGAGTCTGAGTCACCAGAGAACACTCCGACTCAAGTCCAAGTCAAGTCCAAGTGACCAGAGTAGAATCCGAGTTGAGTCCGAGTTGAGTCGAAGTCACCAGAGTAGAATCCGAGTTGAGTTTGAGTCCCCAGAGAAGAATCAAAGTCAAGTCCAAGCCAAGTCCAAGTCAAGTCCAAGTCAAGTCCAAGTCAAGTCCAAGCCAAGCCCAGGTCAAGTCCAAGTCAAGTCCAAGTCACCAGAGAAGAATCCGAGATGATTTCGAGTTGAGTCTGAGTCACCAGAGAACACTCCGACTCAAGTCCAAGTCAAGTCGAAGTCACCAGAGTAGAATCCGAGTTGAGTTTGAGTCACCAGAGAAGACTCAGAGTCAAGTCCCAGTCACCAGAGAGGAACCCGAGTCGAGTCACAGTCAAGTCCCAGTCACCAGAGAATAATCCAAGTAGAGTCCCAGTAATCAGTGCTTGAGTCCAAGTCCAGTTCTGCAAATTTTGGACTCAGGTCGCTTGAGTCCAAGTCCAAGTCCTGGACTGGAGTACTACAACACTGCATGTGACTCAGGCATATGTATGAAGATATTTCTCACGGTGTGAAGGATCTCCAGCAGACGCAGCGACGTGTCGAGGAAACAGGTGAAGATTCTCTGCTCTGCTGAAGGAATCCCGACTTTGTGCATCTGCAGCAGGTAAACCACCACCTCCTTATACAACTCCACCAGGTGCTGGAACACCGGGCCCTCGAAGGTAGACCACCAGTTTCCTGTGATGAGGGACAAACAGAGTGTGAGACGTGCAGAGAGGAAAAACTGAACCGTGACAAACAGCAGAAAGATAAATCCTCCGTCGTACCGAGCACCTTCAGGGGAGGCTGCTTCAGGCTGATCACCGAGCGGGCGAACGGGATGGTGATGGTGACGTAGTTATTCCGGTCTCTGAAGAGAGGACACTCGGGCAGCGTGACGAAGAGTCTCAGAGCTTCAACGTCTGGAGGAGAAGAACTCAACCTGGGAATCAGGTTCTTCTCCAGACTGGCAGCAATCTGACAAACACACAGGGTAAGTGATCATAATAATAATAATAACAATAATAATAATAATAATGATAATTATAATAAAAATGTATTATTATTATTATTATTAGTAGTAGCAGTATTAACATAATACTAATAATAATAACAATTATAATAACAACAGTAACAAAATAATAATATTGATGATAATAGTAATAATTACAGCAATAATAATAATAATACAAATAATAATACAAATCTAAATAATAACAATAATAATAATTATTATTATTATTATAATAACAATAACAATAGAAATCTCAATAATAATAATAATAATTATAATAACAACAGTAATAACAATTATAATATTGATAATAATAGTAATAATTATAGCAATAATAATATTAATACAAAGAACAACAGAAGAAGAAGAAGAAGAAGAAGAAGAAGAATATTAAAACAGTAAATAATCTTTGTGGGGTGTAATAACAGAAACTTCCAGTCTTAATGTGTATTTATTCTTTAAGCTTGTTTCACTGTGAAAAGTTTAAAAAAAAAGTAGATTTAAATAAATGGACACATGAAGGGGTTAATGTGCGACCTCTGACCTGCTGATTGATCTCCGGGCGATCATTTGTGATCAACCTGTGAAACAGGAGGCGAGCTTTGTTCATGTCAACACCCGGACTCTTAGAGCTCGTACTGAAGTGATCCGGATTACTGTGAATAAAAACATAGAGGTCAGAGTTGAATTAGTTTGTCGGTCTGAGGCGTTTTAATTTTATATGAATGTATAAAACACAAAATGATAATCAACATGTGATCACCTGATTGATAGAAAGGATCCGTTCAGGCAGCTCGCTGATGAAAACACGAGGTCGATTTCACTGAAGGGAAAATCAAAAATAGATAGAACACTGAGTCTTCTCCATGAGCACCAAACACAATCATAACAAGTGTTTAAATATTAAATATTAAACTGTCTGATCAATAATGAGACGGGTTACTTGGACACTTCCGCGGGGAGCCGTCCTGACGAATGGTACAACCATCTCCGAATCGTGTCTTCATTCAGACAGCAGAGCTTCCTGTCTGGATCTGTGACCGACACCTCGTCAGGACTCTGCAAGAACAGATATAACTGTATATAAAACACAGAAACATTACAGGATGATATCAGCTTATAATAATAATACAACTTCAAAGCATCTCTGTAGAATATTTATTACAATATGCAACAAAGAAGAACTTTATCAGTAATATTTTACATTGTTTGTGCGATAGTGAGCAAAGCTTTGGTCTCCTCCTGCATAAATCTTCTTCACACAGCAAACCTGCTCAGAGTCTGGAAGACAGAAAAACAGAAGAAAATATATGAATCTGTTAAAATCAAATAAATACTAATCTAAAAAAATTAATATATACATAAATAAAAAATAACAGCTAAATAAAACATTAAAAAAATAACTGAAATATCAATCTAAAATAACATATATATCTTAAAGAAATTATAGATTTTTTTTTTTAAATCATATAAATATATATATTTTTAAAAATCACACAAAAATAATCATAATTGAAATATTAAACATTAAAAAAATAACTGAAAAATTATTCTAAAAAAATAATAGAAATCTGAGAAATTTAATCTGAAAAAATAACTGAAATATAAATCTAAAAAAAATTTTAAACAGACATCTAAATCTAAAAATAATTTGAGAAATTAAATCTAAAAAAATAACTGAAATATAAATCTTTACAAAATCATATACATATTCATATAAACAATTTAAAATAAATATACATCTAAAAAGAATTCACAGTAATATAAATCAAAACATAATAAATATTAATCTTTAGATAATCACAGAAATATAAATCTGAAATGTAATCATCTTTTTCTCATAGTCTCACCTGAGTCCACGGAAGCAGGTGAGCAGGCCCAGGGCCCTTTGACAGGCGCAGGGCTCTTTCTGTTACAGGTGGAGCGAGTGCCGAGCTGCCCGTTTCCCCCGAGTCCAAATGAGTCCATCTTTTCTGAAGCCGGCGTGAAAGCCAGCGTGTGCTGCCTTCAAATCCACAGAAAATACAATATAATGAAGTTTAATGAAGTTCCACCATCTCTGCATTGTTTTACTCTGCCTGTGTTTGTCCAGCTCTGAACGATGATTGTTACAGATCAAATCTAAGTTTTACCTCCCGCAGGAAATCTGTGTGACGACATTCCCCATGAGCTCAAACACCTTCCTGGGGTTGATCTCATGGTTGGTGGAGTTGTGTCCCAGCTGTCCGTATCCTCCGGCTCCAAATGTAAACACGCCTCCTTCCTGTGAACAAGCAGCACATGTTAATCTCTCAGCAGATTACAAGTACTTAAATAAAGGTTCAATATGTTACCTTAGTGAGCACCGCGGTGTGATCCTCTCCGCAGGAGATAAAAATCACTCTCTGAGATCTGAGCGACTTCAGCAGAGATGGAAAACAGCGATCTAGAAGATTCAAAACAACATCGTATTTAAAGGTGACATATCATGATTTTTTCATCAATATATATTGGTCTAAGAGGTCCCCAAAACATGTCTTTAAAGTTTCTGCTCAAAAAAACACTTTGAAATCAGATTTTGGTCTGCCTGAAAAACCCTCTTCTTCAGTCCTCCTCAGAACACTCTGTTTTCCCTCTGACCACGCCCCCTCAGGAAGTGGATGTGCCCTCGGCTGTGCAGCACGTTGATCTAATGTTTACATGTTGGCTGAATATACACGGCTGCTCAGAGATCGCGTTACTTCAACCCTCTGAATCTGATCCAGAATCTGATCCTGACGGAGAGGCGCCTGCAGCAGGACCTTTCTGAACCATTGGTCACAGATTTAGTGTTTCTTGTTGTTTTATTTATCAGTATGTAGACGTGTGTCTTGATACACAGCTACGAACATGTAGCTATGTGGCTATGCTAACTAGCGCTAGCACTTATCCATGACAAATAAAAATCATCCACTAGATCTTCAAATCTGCAGACGTGGGGAGTCAAACCGACCTCTGCCAGAAAGGCAGCGGAACCTTTTCTGAACCATTGGTCACAGATTTAGTGTTTCTTGTTGTTTTATTTGTCAGTATGTCGACGTGTGTCTTGGTACACAGCTACAGCTACGACATGTAGCTATGTAGCTATGCTAACTAGCGCTAGCACTTATCCATGATAAATAAAAATCATCCACTAGATCTTCAAATCTGCAGACGTGGGGAGTAAAACCGACCTATGTGTTTATTAAGACAGCCTACAACTAGCATGCCTCCCTCCTAAGCTCCTTGTTAGCACACATTTGTGCAGGTAATGAAAAACGGGGGAGGGATTCAGTATTATTTTATACAGTCTATGGGCTGAACAAGCTCCGAGCTCTGACTCTGTTACAGACCGGATATTGTTGTGACGTAACAAAAACACTGAAGTCTGAAACGGCTGGTTTCACACACATTTACAGAAAGGTGGAGAAATCAGAACAGGGGCAGAATGGATTCTTTTCATTCTCGGGGGGTTTGTAGACAGGGACACATATTTCAGGTAGAGAACCATTAAAAAGTCAATTTTGCATGATATGTCACCTTTAAGGCTGGATTTAAATCTTAGCAAAAAACTGTTCATGCAAAATAAAGATTAAATGTAAAAACTGTAAAAGACACTCATTTGGGATCTAAAATAATGTAAACAATGTGAAAATGTATCTTATGTGAATAATATCTGATGTTCAGTCTGAGTTTAACTTTTAACCCTCGCACTGTAAAGTTTATCGTCTCACCGTTTCTGTCATTGAGTCCCAGCTGTCCAAACTTATTTCGCCCCCATCCGAACACCGCCCCCGACAACGTGAGGGCAAAGCTGTGAGCGCCCCCTGCTGTTATCTGAGCAAAAGGAACACCCTGCAGAGACTGAATGATCTGAGGAGAACAGATACTCTGTCCATTCATTCCCAGACCGAGCTGTCCGAACCGATTCTGTCCCCACGAGAAAACATGACCCCCTGTCCAAAGACATGAACGTTGATAAAATAAACAATGCATTCATAATGTGATCATTTGATGAATATATTAATAATGTATTAATAATGAATGCAAAGCGTCCTTACCTCTGGAGAGAGCGAGGGAGTGCCAGTACCCGCAGGCTACCTGAGCGACCTGAACGTCCGACAGAGTCTTTATATTTCTGGAGTTTCACAGAGAGACAGGAACTCTTAATAAATCAATTAACATTCATTTAAACAAACACATTAACATTCATCTCATGATTGTTATCAGTAAACTGCTGGACTCACCGAGGCACACGAACACATTCATCAAAGTTATGGAGGCCAAGCTGTCCGTCTGAGCCCAAACCCCACGAGAACACCTGACCTTTATCGTTCACCGCGAGCGTGTGAGACTGACCGCATGCCACTGCGGCGATGATCTGAGCGTCCAGAGCCACCACCTGCTCTGAGGAACACAAATCACACCTTAATAAGACGAAGAAGATGAGAGCAGGGCACTTTAACTAACACTGAAGGGTTCTACTGAGAACTCACAAACTACAGAAATGACTCACCTGGTTTCTTCCTGGACTTGTCGTGTCCTAGCTGTCCCAGGTCGTTGCAGCCGCAGGTGTAAACCGTCCCATCCTCCAACAGGAAGACGGTGTGTCTGTGGCCGGACCCGACGTCACGCACACACTTTCCATCGAAGAATTCACACCTCCGAGGCTCGACGACGATCTCTTCATCGATTCCTCCCAAACCCAGCTGACCATACGAAGCATTCCCCCAGCACAGCATGTTAGCCCGCCGCTAACAGACCCAGATACACCCCTCTGTGAAGACAGGAGATCACAGGATAATGTTAAATTTAACCAGGAATGATAACGCAGGATAATGTTAAATTTTACCCTGAATGATAATGTTCATTTTAATGTGATTTATAACATAAAGCAGGATCATGTTTAGACTTTACCCTGAATGATAATGGGGGAAAGGATAATGTTAAATTGTACCTTGAATGATAATTTTAATGTGATTTATAACAGTAATGCAGGATAATGTTAAATTCTACCCTGAATGATAAATCTAATGTGATTTAAAACAGTAAAGAAGGATAACGTTAAATTTTACTCTGAATGAAAATGTTAATTTAAATGTGATTTATAACAGTAAAACAGGATAATGTTAAATCTACCCTGAATGATGATGTTCAGTTTAATGTGACTTAAAACAGTAAAGCAGGATCATTTAAAATTTGTGACATTTTACACTGAACGATAATGTTAAGTTTAATTATTATTAGACATATTATTAGTATTTATTCTGTAGCTGTGTAATAAGCAGGATAATAATGTGTGTGTGTGTAGTCTGTAACTGTGTAATAAGCAGGATAACAATGTGTGTGTGTGTGTGTAGTCTGTAGCTGTGTAATAAGCAGGATAATAATGTGTGTGTAAGAAGTCTGTAGCTGTGTAATAAGCAGGATAAAAATGTGTGTGTATGTAGTCTGTAACTGTGTAATAAGCAGGATAATTATGTGTGTGTTTAATCTGTAGCTGTGTAATAAGCAGGGTAATAATGTGTGTGTGTTTAATCTGTAGCTGTGTAATAAGCTGGATAATAATGTGTGTGTTTCATCTGTAGCTGTGTAATAAGCAGAATAATAATGTGTGTGTAAGTAGTCTGTAGCTGTGCAATAAGCAGGATAATAATGTGTGTATATTTAGTCAGTAGCTGTGTAATAAGCAGGATAATAATGTGTGTGTATGTAGTCTGTAGCTGTGTTATAAGCAGGATAAGAATGTGTGTGTATGTATTCTGTAACTGTGTAATAAGCAGGATATTTATGTGTGTGTTTAATCTGTAGCTGTTTAATAAGCAGGGTAATAATGTGTGTGTGTTTAATCTGTAGCTGTGTAATAAGCTGGATAATAATGTGTGTTTAATCTGTAGCTGTGTAATAAGCAGGATAATAATGTGTGTGTAAGTAGTCTGTATCTGTGTAATAAGCAGGATAATAATGTGTGTGTATGTAGTCTGTAGCTGTGTAATAAGCAGGATAATAATGTGTGTACATGTAGTCTGTATCTGTGTAATAAGCAGGATAATAACGTGTGTGTTTAATCTATAGCTGTGTAATAAGCAGGATAAGAATGTGTGTACATGTAGTCTGTATCTGTGTAATAAGCAGGATAATGATGTGTGTCTTTAATCTGTAGCTGTGTAATAAGCAGGATAATGTATAGTGAGCTGGTGTTTGATCCCTCAGGGTCAGACAGGGTGAGTCAGGGTCTTGGTCTTGGTCCTGCAGGGATTCTGTTTGGCATAAACACCTGCTAACTATTCATTATTATCCTTTATGCAGCTAGCAAAGAATGCTAACGCCTGAATGAAACCTTGTCCCAGAGTTCCTCCTGATATCTGCAGGATAATGTTAGCATGTTGATGTTGATATGAAGGCAGAGTGACTCACACATCCTCACCTGTTTTATAATTAAGAGGATTTTAATAAGAAGATAAAGCCCAGAGTTCAGTCTGTTAACGTTACAGCACAGTTAATACCTGAACTTTACAAACAGCTCGTGGCAGTTAAAACCTTAAAGAAGTCTTACCCAGACCGTCTCCCAGTGTGGTCTCGTGCTCCAACCTTTAAAGCTGAAGACAGCAGCTCATTATTTCATGTATTTAACAATCAGCAGCTCGTAGTGAAGTCAGGCCACACAGTCAACAACTGCTCCTCGGCTCAGCAGCAGGAAGCTACGGTTATTACACTCTCAACATCCGGTCTGTCCTTTCAAAGTAAAGTGCAGTCTTATGGATCAGGGTGGGTCGGCCTTCAGGGCGGGGCAGTAATGTGTCCTTATTTTATCCACACGTAGAGTAAAGCATGAACTATCTAACAGGTTAGTGTTTGAGGGTCTACGGATACTTTATATAACTACACTGTAAATGTGATTACCTTTATTTTGAAGGCACACCAATGTAAACGGAAGTCTTACTGCTTTTAAAAACGCTTTACGTGAAGGAGAGGAAACGTCACGAAGCATCGACAATGTTCTAGATGGGGCGCACGCGCATGCGCTTCTAGGTGAGTAGATTTTCTGAATACAACAGAAAAAAATATGTATTTCTGTTTGAATGAGAAAAAAAATGCTAACATCAGGGAAAAAAAGATTCATTTGCAAAAGTACTCACTTTTTAAAATGTTTTAAAAAAACATATTTTTCTATTACTAGCTTTAGGTATTATCAATCAACTGAGGTTGGGTGGCTTTGACTAAGTCAAAATAACATTAATTAGAGGTATCTTGAAGAGTTTAACTTTATTACAAATTCATACTAAAAAGAAATGTGCTTTTTAAAAATGTAGAAAGACTAAGTCATCTGTTTTTGCAAATTAACTATTCATATATCGGTTTACAGCAGGGAATAAATATATGTCTGTTTACATGAGGAAATAAAGACATGTCTGTTTACATGAGGAAATAAAGATATATGTTTACAGCAGGGAATAAAGATATGTCTGTTTACAGGAGGGAATAAAGATATGTCTGTTTACAGCAGGGAATAAAGATATATGTTTACAGCAGGGAATAAAGATATGTCTGTTTACAGGAGGGAATAAAAATATGTCTGTTTACAGCAGGGAATAAAGATATGTTTGTTTTCAGCAGGAAATGAAGATTTATTTTACATGAGGAAATAAAGACATGTCTGTTTACAGCAGGGAATAAAGATATGTCTGTTTACATGAGGGAATAAAGATATGTCTGTTTACATGAGGGAATAAAGATATGTCTGTTTACAGCAGGGAATAAAGATATATGTTTACAGCAGGGAATAAAGATATGTTTGTTTTCAGCAGGAAATGAAGATTTATTTTACATGGGGAAATAAAGAGATATCTGTTTACATGAGGAAATAAAGATATGTCTGCTTGTATCAGGAAATTTTTTTTTTTTTACATGAGGAAATAAAGATGAACCTGTTTACAGCAGGAGATAAAACAAAGAGTACTAAGTTAAACACATTGCGCAAGAATAATTACACAATAAGTGTTTGGGAACAGTTACTCAGTATCAGTATCAGTTTGATTAAAATGTTAACAAAATAAAGTTAGGAAATAAACAATTCAATAAAATGATCAGTTCAACTATTTAATAAAATTAAATTTGAATTGATAATGAAATTATCATTTATACTGGGTAAGTTTGAGTCTAAGGTAAAATACCCTGGTGAGGTAAAGGTATCGAAATATGAACCATTGGCACTTATTATATTTGTTTCCTTGTTTCATAAACCAACAAACTAACCAACCGAACAATGAACCAACCAACCAACCAACTAACAGAATATTTAACCAACCAACCAATCAGCATGACCCCAAACCTGATCAATATGGTTTGTTCAAATTTAGTATTTCCTATCAAAGCTTCATCAATAATATTTTTCAACAGTTTCATTTTGTATTTTCATTGATGATCAGAGCTGTAGTTTGCTTGCGTAACACAGTTTACGTGTGTGTGTGCATGTATTGTGTGTGAAGTACGTGTGTGTGTGTTCTGATGACGGTGTGTGTTAAATCTTGTGTTTCCAGTTCTTCTCGTTCCTGTCGTCTTAAAGCTGAGAGTGTGAGAGCAGACGTTAAATCACAGCAGAGAGGACACACACACAAACACACACACATGTTGTACCTGCTGGGAGTGAGTAAAACTCTTTTTTAAAATCTTTTAATGTTATTTTTAATCCAAACTGTGGTGATGAATGTTTCTTTATCCCAACCCTCAGATCGTTGTCGGCCTCCTCTTCATCATCATGATCTTCTCCAAAGGACTCAAGGAGGTGAGTGAAATCCACCTTACAGTTTTTCTCAGTTGCTTTGGTACATTCCTCCAATCATCCTTGACATTTGCAAGACAGTGAGTGCATTTCTCAAAACAATTCGTACAGATAGCAAAACACCATGGATTACCTGCAAAAGCCAGTACCTTGCTCAAAATCCTGTCTGTTGGGCCTTCATTAGAGAAAGTCAAGATTCACCTGAGAGCAATTTACCAACTCAGGACAGATTTAGAAAAAACAGTCTGATGGAAATGTGCAGAAATAGGACTGACATATTCTGACAACATATTCAACCATTCTGCATATGAAGACTTATGTGATGAACTAATGCCTAAATGATGTGGAGGGTGAGACTATTCAACAGAGACCCATTATAAGACATTTTGATCAACATGACATAAACACTTGGTAATGTAGGAAACAGCTGAGAGTTGTACAGAATCCAAAGCATTTGCAACTTGTTCAAAGAAATGAGAAACTGCTTTTCTGATGTGCACAAGTGACGCAATAATGTGAAGATTGAACAAGTAGTTTTGAGAATTTCGACTCTGTACTGAGATATGTACCAAAGCTGGGCGCTGGTGGCCTAGTGGTCTAAGCGCCCCACATACAGAAGCTACAGTCCTCGTTGCAGGGGTAGTCAGTTTGATTCCCAGCCGGTCGACCATTTCCTGCATGTCTTCCCCCGCTCTCTACTCCCCACATTTCCTGTCTCTCTTCAGCTGTCCTATAAAATATAGGCAAAAAGGCCCAAAAATATAACTTTAGAAATGTACCAAAGTGACTGAGAGAAACTGTAAATCCAACAGAAACTAAAGTGTAATTATTCTAAATGATTTCCTTTAAAGGCGAATCAAAGATCACAGCTCACAGAGTCCTCGTTCAACAAGAGAGTGAGTAACTCTACAGATGTTATTGATCCTCATATGATATCTATCTGAAACATTAATCATATAATCATGATAGGAAAATGATGAAGGGGAATGTGTGTGTGCTGTGTTCTTCAGAGGGATCTGAGCGAGGAGGACGTTCAGCTGCTGGCTCGGATCCTCTCGGTCGGTCTGGTGGACGCTGATCCGAATTATCTCCAACACCTGAAAGAGTTCAGAGACCTGCGAGGAGGATGATCACCTGCACCTTTAATTCATCAGTTTAATATTGATGATTCATCTAATGATGATCATGATAAGAGATGAACCAGGAATACACAGCAAAGCTCTTTATTGAGGTCAAAGGTCACATCAGTAACACATCACCTCAAGGTTTCCTGATACAGGTGTGATATTCAACGATGTTTCACTTCAAACATTCACACATTCTGAAGAATATAGAAAAGAGAATGTTTAGATTTATATTCCTAAAGTATTTTATAATAAGACTCTAAATAACATATTTATCTGGACTCATATTTCACCCTTTACACTCTGCGATACGTATTTATGAAAAACAGAGGCAAACATGTGTGACACTGATGAAAGCAAAATTCTTACAAGCTAGCTAAATGCTACATTTTCATAATGCTGACTCAGACTTATAAAACAAACATAATTTATTACAACATTGTGCTGATAAAACCTTGACTGTTAGACTGAGCTGTGATTAATTTTAATGTTATAATAATAAAATCTTTGTTTTAAGAAAATGAATCTGTTGGTCTTTCTTCAGAGTCAGTTTTAGTTTGAGATGTTTATTTTAGTCAGTTTGTCTACAGGAGGGGACAAATAGGAACAATAACATCCCTAAAACGTGTGTGGTCACAATTTTGAGGATGCAGCACCAAAGACTTTGTTTCTTGCCTCTTGAGTCAGATTTCATATGAAGCATCAATACACAGGAAAAAAAAAACATTCAGCTGAGCGAACGGATAATCAAAATAAAGAAAATCAAACAAAAATAGATAAAAAAGGTCAAAATATAAAAAAACACAGAGACCAGGGACATTTCTTAAGATCCCTGAAAGGAAATAAGACCCTCTTGCTCCTCTGAAGATTAAACTCAATCTCTCCAGTCAATCAGGATTGAACTGATCACTCTGAATTAACTTGAGGAACTCTGGATTAATCTGAGACTATCCAGATTAAAATCAGTCTCTCCAGATGAAACTGAGTCTCTCTAAATTAACTTGAGGCTTTCTGGATTAAACTCAGTCTCTCTGGATTAATCTGATCTCTCTGAATTGAACTGAGTGTATCTGGATTAAGTCTAGTAGTTGTTCTGGATTAAACCAAGTCTCTCCGGAATAAATTGAATCTATCTAGATTAAGCTGAGTCCATCTGGATTAAATTGAGTCTATCTGGATTAAACAGACGCTCTCCAGATTAAACTCAGTCTCTCTGGAAAAAACTGATCTCTCTGAATTTAACTGAGTGTATCTGGATTAAATTTGATCTCGCAAAATTAATCTGAGTCTCTCTGGATTAGAGTGATTCTATCTGGATTAAATTGAGCCTCTCTGAATTGAACTATGTGTATCTGGATTCATTTTAGCCTCTCTGGATTAAACTGATCCCTCTGGATTAAACTGATCCAGAGGGATTAAACAGATTTCTCTGGATTGCAACAAGGCTCTGATGCCTCTGGATTAAACTGAGTGTTTTGGGATTAAACCGAGTCTCTTTCTGGATTAAACTGATCCCTCTGGTTTAAACAGGAGTGTTTTGGGATTTAACCAAGTCTCTCTGGTTCAGACCGAGCTTCTCTTACTCCACAGGATGGCGTTCAGTTTGTGTCCGACCAGGAAGAGCGATGTCACCACAGACATGTTGAAGGCGAAGAAGAAGAGCAGACCAGCTGAGCTGAAATATCCGAGGAGGGGGTACACCCAGATCCCCACGGACACATAGACCCAGACAATCCTGCAGAACCAGTTCAGAGAGAGCATCAGTATCAGTCACAAAGTCTTGTTGTGTCTGAGACAAAGGAATGCAAATATTCAGAAAGTCCAGGCGTCGTCTGAGGGTCAGAACCCAGACCTCAGAGAAGACCTTCCACATGTTCAATGAATCAACAGTGTTTAACAATCAACAAACATCTGAAATATGTTTAATAATAGAGACTGAGCGCTCTCTATTCCCTGAGGTCAGTGAACACATCACTCTGCTCTGTCTGCTGTAACATGAGAACCTGAGTTCATGGTCTCTTCTTCCTCTTGCTGTTTTTAACTCAGAGACTTGTAAACAAAACACCTGACCGACAACATCCCTGCATACATCAACCACAAGACCTCCTTCTTAAAGGGCCGGTACAGACATGAGGCAGTACCACTAGTACTACAACTACAACTGCTACAACTACTTTTACTATTAATACTACTTTAATAACTACTACTACTACTACTACTACTACTACTAATAATAATAATAATACTACTACTACTACTAATAATAATAATAATAATACTACTACTACTACTACTACTACTAATAATAATAATAATAATAAAGCAATAGTAATTATGATAATAATTATAGTAATATGAATAACAGAATAATAATAGTAGTAATAATAGAAATGGTGATCAAAGTGATAATAATAATAATAATAATAATAATAATAATAATAATAATAATAATAATAATAATGATAGTGATACTGTTATAATAATAATATTAATAATAATAATAATCAAAATATTAGTATCATACTAATAAATCAATCAATTAATAAACAAATAAAAACATAGATTAATAATAATAATTATAAAAACATAATTACAATAAGAGTAATAATAATAATAATAATAATAATAGTCATACTTTTAGTTATACTAATAATAACAATGATACAAATAATAGCAATAATAAAAATAATTATTAATATAATAATGAAAATAACAATAATAGCTGTAATAGTAGTAATAATAATGATAGCTATAAACATTAAAATCATAATGAAAATAATAATAATAAGCAGAATAGTTATTTTGCACTCTTTAAAATGTAGCATCTGATCATTTAGAATATTTAAAGCATGAAAATAAAAGTTTGTCAATGATTCTCCTGATGGGAAATTTAGATCAAACACTCACCAGGATAAATAGGCCACACCCACCAGGCCTAACGCTGTGACGGCGTGTTTCCTCTGAGGGTAGACGTGAGGCTGCAGCAGAATCTCTGCGAGTAAAACCGGCAGAACAAACGTGTGCTGAGGAGACAGAATCAACTCGTCATGATCAATGAAGTATTAAACATTAAATATTATTATTAGATATAACATTGAATGTTCTCAGGCGTACAGACCATGGCGTGGTTCATCCAGGGCGGGAAGAAGGTGTCGATGGAAGCCGGGTAGACTAGCTCTCTGTCGTAGGTGAAGATGCTCCAGAAAAGAAGAACGACAAACTGAACGAATCAAACAGAGAGTTCATATTAAACACAACTCTCCTTTCATGATGGACAAAAACCTGACTTATAGAAGACACGTCTCACCGAGCCGACAGGAAACACAAACACGGAGAACAGAAGGTCTCTACATCTGCTCAGAACACTCTCCGGTTTCTCCTGCAGGTCGCTGAGAGCCGCCAGGCCGAAGAAGAACATCTGCAACAGCTGGAACACCAAGACACAGTTCATTACTTACAGTAATATTACACCAGTTTAACTATGGTGATGATCATGTCAGTGAAAGTTAATAACCGTTGTCAAGAGAAGACCAGTTCTCTTAAAGGACCCAGTGATGAGTGTCATTAAGTGGTATACAGAGTCTGGGGCCTTAAGAGTTAACGCAGCAGCATGCCTCCAAACCACATCACCATAATCCAGATAAAAACAGAGCTTCAACATTTTCCTCAGACCACATTCTTACCAGGTTTAAAAAAGTGAGGTACTTCCAGGGTCCTCCATAAACAAAGATTCCAGCGGGTAACTCCTCTCCGTCCTTCGCTGCCAGAGTCTTCACCACGAAGGCATACCAGCAGAACACCGAGACGTGGAACACCTTCCTCAGGGTTAACGTCATAGTTCACTCCAGCTAATGTAAACTAACTCCTGATAGAAACAAAGTCTAATACAAACTGAACTGTTTCCTGAGAGACTGCAGAGGTCCAGTATACTCTGACCAAACCCTATGTCTGAGTTTTCCTGCAGGTCTGAGGTTTCTCAGGCACTGGAGGGTCTTTAGAGCTTAGTGAACTGCAGAACAGGATTAAGCAGACATTTACAGTGGTGTTCAGACAAGAGGCCAACTGTTTGTAGTGACGCACCACATTCACTCTTTCATAACGAACACACAGCAGCACGGGACACGCGGTCAGTTTCATCACACCGAGGTTAAAGCACCGATTGAACAGACACACTGCTGAGTTACATCAGAGGACACGTTCAATTAAAACACACGAGGATTATAAAAGGAAAGGAAATGAGTCAGCTTAGAAAGTACGTCAGTTCAAACTGAAGACTCTTCAGCTGGTCCAAAACGCTGCAGCTGGAGTACTGACTAGAACCAGGAAGAGAGCTGCTCTACTCTGGCTCCCCATAAAATCTAGACTAGAAGTTAAAATCCTTCTTCTGATCTACAAAGCTCTTAATGATCAAACGCCTTTGTACCTTAAAGAGCTCATAGCGCCCTATTACCCCTCTAGAACACTACGCTCCCAACATGCAGGCCTGCTCATCGTACCTAAAGTCTCTAAAAGTAGTATGGGAGGTAGAGCCTTCAGTTATCAGTTACCTCTCCTTTGGAATCATCTACCAGTCAGGGTCCGGGAGGCAGACACCCTCTCTACTTTTAAGAGTAGGCTTCAAACTTTCCTTTATGATAAAGTTTATAGTTAGAGCTGGATCAGGCTTGGACCAGCTCTTAGTTATGCTGCTATAGGCTTAGACTGACACTCTGGGATCCTGTCTTTCCCTCTCTCTCCTCTCTCTGCCTGTCTCTTACTTTAACTCTTCCTGTCACATTAAAGTTACTAACCATAGACCTTTCTGGAGTCCCTGAGCTCCCTTGTCTCGTAGGTTCCTCTGGATCTCTGCTGCTGTGGACGTGCCAGACTCCAGCTGCTACAACTACTACTATCCGTCTCCCCACTATCATCTCTCTCTCTCTCTTCATCTCCCTCTATCCCTCTCTCCAACACGGTCTCAGCAGATGTGTGTCTAACATGAGTCTGGTCCTGCTGGAGGTTTCTGCCTGTTAAAGGAAGTTTGTCCTTGCCACTGTAACTTGCTAAATGCTGCAAAGTGCTCTGCTCATGGTGGATTAAGATGAGATCAGACTGAGTCCTGTCTGGAAGATGGGACTGGATCTGATCCGGTCTTGATGTTAATAATAGAACATAGAGTCCGATCTAGACCTGCTCTGTTTGGAAAGAGTCTGTGGAGAAGGTTTGTTGGGATTTGGCGCAGTAGAAATAAAGATTGATTGATAACATACAGGATTAAAATATTAATTAACATATTATTTTTCATATTCTTGATAAAACTGGAGAAATCAGACAAAAGATCAAAAATGTTTTTTTAAAATGTTTTATTCACAAATGGCGTTTGCTTTCATAAATCCATGGTACAAAGAATTTTAATTATTTTCAAAACAAAATTATATTTTTCTGGTTTAAAAGGGACATTTCCTCAGATTTCTTCATGAAAGGTAATTTTTTTTAATTAAAATTTTGCTCCTGAAAAAATGAGTCATTCAGTGTTGTCAAAAACTATTAAAAAAAATAAAAATAAAATAAAGAAACCATTTTTAAATCTGTTTCACAGTATTTATTTAATAATATATAATTTTTGTGACCTTTGACCTTTGACCTTTGTGACTTTCTGAATGATTTTCAGTGAATAAATAAAAAACTCTTTGATTCACACATATTCATAGTTTATTTCTAATTTTCATTTCTGGTTAAAATAAAGGATAATATTGATTTATTTACAACCGACTGAATGGAGAACATTTTCACAAACTAAAATAATAATATCAAACATCTTGGTTTAATCTGTAAAATGAAAATATATCGTCAGTGTTCGTGACACTCAGATGGATTATTCTTGAAGATTCAAACATTGCACGTTCCCTCTGCAGTCAGTAAACCATGTTTGATCTGTCTGAGTGTTTCCTCTCACAGTGAAACCAGTACACCTTACTGGGACATCAGGTTTGAACTGGTTTATATCAAACACAGTTATTAAAAGGGATCAGGATCATCACTCGTCCTCCTCTCAGCTTCCCGTCCTCATCACTCGTCCTCCTCTCAGCTTCCTGTCCTCATCACTCGTCCTCCTCTCAGCTTCACATCCTCATCACTCGTCCTCCTCTCAGCTTCCTGTCCTCATCACTCCTCTTCCTCTCAGCTTCCTGTCCTCGTCACGGAGCCATCTGTGAAAAGACACTTCATTAAAGGAGGCACTAAAAAACCTGTTTCAACAGTTCTTAGAGATTCAACATGTTCGTACCTCAAACCTGCTGTAAACCCGTCTCTCCTTCCTCATGCTCTGAATCCTCTCCAGCAGTTTGTCCCGCTCCTCGTCGGACTTTGGCGGTGCTCGCCCGAGCCGGATTCCTCTGTCTTTGTCCCTCTTTGCGTTTTTGTCCGCCTCATCTTCCTTCTCGTCGTCCGTGACTGCGGGCTCTTTGGTCGCCTCGTTTCTGTTCTGGCTGTTGGCGGATATCTGCTCCAGGAGCAGCTTGGTGTCGTCCCTCAGGTTGCTGCTCGAGAGAACGTTGGCGGTCGACGAGTGGTATCGAGACTGTGCGGATTTCTTGGACTGAGGAGACGGAGGTTCGTCTGTTTTCTCTGTGGTTTGATCTCCGTTGCTTGAGACCTTATCACCTTCAGGTAGTTCAGACTCTGTGCTGACTTCAGTGTGGGGGTCCGTGTGGGTGTTTTCAGCAGGTACAGGTGAGTCTGAAGGGTCAGTTTCAGGCTCAGTCAGTGTCAGAGTTTCTTCAGATGGCAGCGTTGTGGTTTTGTTTGGATCTGTTGTAGAGGAATGATCAGAAGGGGTTTGAGTTTGGTCCGCCTCAGGGGATAAAACCGTTTCAGTCTCAGGGGGAGAACCGGATCCTGTTTCAGCTGGATGTAAAGGTGTCAGGGGAAGTTCAGAGGGAGGGGTTACTTGGTTTGAAGAATCAGGAGATTCAGGTGTTTGTGACGGGGAGGTTTTGGGAGGATCTGCTGGGCTGCTGGATGGACTGGATTTACTCTTTGGGTCAGGAACATGAGGTAAACAGGGATCAGACAAAGGTGGGCTGATGTGGAGAGTTTCAGGACGCCGGCTGAAGCTTGCTCCTGATTGGGCAACGTTGGAGGGTTCCTCAGAGTTGGTCTTCGCGTCGGACTGATCATGCGGAGAGGAAACAGCTGAAGCGGCGTTCGATGGCGTTAACGAGGAACCAGGAAGTGTGTGAGCTGAGAGAGAGTCACTCCTGGTCGTTTGGGTTGAGTTTGAGGGTGACGGGGTCTCCACTGAGAGAGAGAGTGGACGGGGATCCTGAGAGGTAGAATCCAGGTGTGGGCTTTTGGGGACTTCAGTACTCAGAGCTCTAAAAGGTGCAGCCCTGGTTGGTGTGGGTGGATGAGTGGGGCTCCTCTGAGTCTCAGCAGGACTTGACAGCGCTGGTTCTTCTGGTGCTTCGCCCTCAGGTGATGCTGTTCCTGCAGAGGCATGCAGACTTGCTCCTGATTGGCTGCTCTTCAACTTGTTCTGCTCTGAGTCAGTTGGAACTTGGCTTCCTTTGTCTTCAGAGCTCTGGGGTTTTTTGAGATGGGTCTGATCTTGAGGATCTAAACCTTGGCTCACACACTTTGGTGATTCTGTCGCCTCTTTTTTCCCAGCATCCTCTGCAGCAGCCTTTTTCCCAGATGAAGGATGGGGCGTTGAAGTATCAGTCGTAGTCTCTGAGGTGTCCTTTGGTACGTCTCCCTCCTCTTTCACAGTTTGGGAATTTGCAGCCACCTTGTCTTTGTTCTTTTCAGCCTCTGCAGCCTTCGCCGCTCTGCGCTTTGCTGCCATCTCTTTGAAAAACATGAGCCTCATATCCGGATCGTTCATATCTACCTGAAGAGGATCAGAGGGGAAAGGTTGGGGCTGTTGTTCTGGTTGTGTTGGTGGTACTGGTTGATCAGTTTTAGCCTCTGCACCCTTATCTGAAGGATCCTTTGACGGTTTGTCCTTCTCCGAGTCTTCCTGGTCCGCTTTGGTTGAGTCTGTGGCCGCGCTGTCTAAAGAGGACTTCACATAACGGCTCCATTCAATAGGCTCTCTGGGAGTAGTCCTCCTTTGACCAAACATCTGAGACATGTAGGGAACTTTCTTCTGCTCGGACTCAGTCTTGTCACCGTCTTCGTCCTGTTGGCCTGGAGCAGTTTTTGGATCTTGAGCAGGGTTCTGCTGATCCAGAGAGCTGAAGATCAGAGACGACCTTAACCTGGAGGTCCTCTGGACCGTTGCGTTGTACTTCCTGCGGAATGACTCCTCCCTTTGAAGGGCTTTGGGTTCCTTTGGCTCTGCCTCCTCCATCTTTTCCCCTTCAGTCGTGGACGATGACTCTGAAGGGGACCGGGTTGATTTGGGTTCTGGAGTGGGGTCTTCCGCAGGTTTCTTTGGCGGCTCTCTGGCTGAGGTTTTGGTGTAACTCTGCATCTGACTCGCCCTGGGCATGGCAGGAATCTTAAACTCTCTGACATTAGGGATTTTAGCGACCCGTACATCTGGTCCTGGTGCTGTTTGTTGAATGGGGTTGGACTGATCCTCAAAAGGATCTGGTGCGTTAGGTGGCGTTGAAGGCAGCCCGTCGTCGTCTGGATTATCGTGCGCACTGAGGAACGAGCTGATCCTCCACTTTCTCAGCCCTCGTTTCACCGTGGGGTCCTTTCGGTCCGGGTTGGTCTCTAAGAGGAAGTGTTTCTGATCGCTCTGGTTTGAAGGGGTCGGGGATGTTTGGCAGACATACGGTTGGCCTAAGCTCTGTCTCCTGGGCTGTGAGCCAAACGGGGAATCTACTCCAGGGGGGATTTTCTCTGAACCCTGGTCAAAGTTTCTGGTAGATGATAAAAAGTTGAGAACAGGGTCAAAGTTCTCATGAGTATCTAGGTCTGGTGGTAAACCAGGATCAGAGTATTGATCAGATGAACGAAAGTCTTGGCCACAGAATCTGTCATGGCCGTAATCTGCGTCCCTCCCTGGTCCTGGATAAGGCTGCTGTCCCCTGTGAAACGGATGCCCCTGGCTCTCAGGCTCTGGCGCCCCCTGTGGCTGCATGAACGGGTATGAGTACCGACCATGACCCCCTTCAGCGTAACTGTGGCGTTTGAAAGCAGGGTTTTCCATCATTTGCTTTCTTGAGGCGCTCTGATCAAAAGATGGATCCATGCGTGACCTGCCGTACACATCCCCCGAGCCGTACGGGGCTTCCTGTCTTTTAAGAGGCGCCATCCTCCAATCCAGATCTGTCCGGTCATCGTGGGAACGCTTCGCCCAGTCGTCTGGGTGAGGCGTGTCCAGTGAGAGGAACTTCCGAGGCTCTCTGTAGAGCAGAGGTTTCCTCTTCTGTAAAGGGTTAAAGTCGTCCATCGGAGGGTTCACGTTGTCCAGCACCAGCGGCTCCGACTGAGCAAACAGAATACGAAACTCTTCATCGAAGGTGGAGACCAGCTGTCCCAGGAACAGGTGAGCCATGCAGCGGTGGAGTTTTTCATACGACCACATGAAGCTGTAAAAAGAGGAACATGTTTCATCAAACATCAAACATCCATATAAATATTAACTCATGACACAGATCCAGGTATGATGACACACAGTGAAGCAATTTCCTGTCTCTCCCTTTCAGGTGACTCACCTGTAGTTTCCACTCAGCACCGCCCTGCAGTCCGTCAGCAGGAAGCGATCCATCATCTGACCTTTGAAGGATTTCCCAGAGCGGCAGTGATACGTGATCCCGGAGACCGTCCTCACACGCAGAAACTGCAAACACACTTTAGACCATCATTATTATGAAAGACACACTAAGCCAGCTGAGACTACACCTTCACCTGAGGGGGAGCTTGTTTCAAACCGTCAGTACAGAAACAACAAAACACCTGGAGGAACATCTCCAGCTAATGAGGTTAATTATTTTATTTATTCATTCTCTCCCAACATGCAGGCCTGCTCATCGCACCTGAAGTCTCTAAAAGTAGTATGGGAGGTAGAGCCTTCAGTTATCAGGCCCCTCTCCTTTGGAATCATCTACCAGTCAGGGTCCGGGAGGCAGACACCCTCTCTACTTTGAAGAGTAGGCTTCAAACTTTCCTTTTTGATAAAGCTTATAGTTAGAGCTGGATCAGGCTTGGACCAGGTCTTAGTTATGCGCTATAAGCTTAGACTGACACTCTGGGATCCTGTCTTTCCCTCTCTCTCCTCTCTCTGCCTGTCTCTCACTTTAACTCTTCCTGTCCCATTAAAGTTCCTAACCATAGACCTTTCTGGAGTCCCTGAGCTCCCTTGTCTCTGGGTTCCTCTGGATCTCCTCTCTCCTTATCTCCTCTCTCCTTAGATCCTTTCTCCTCAGCTCCTCTCTCCTAGTCTCTTCTATCCTTATCGCCTCTCTCCTTATCTCCTCAGCTCCTCTCTCCTTATCTCCTCTCTCCTCAGCTCCTCTCTCCTTATCTCCTCGATCCTCAGCTCCTCTATCCTCAGCTCCTTTCTCCTTATTTCCTCTTTCCTTATCTCCTTTCTCTCCTTATCTCTTACTTTAACTCTTCCTGTCACATTAAAGTTACTAACCTTTCTGGAGTCCCTGAGCTCCCTTGTCTCGTAGGTTCCTCTGGATCTCTGCTGCTGTGGACGTGCCAGACTCCAGCTGCTACAACTACTACTATCTGTCTCTCCACTATCATCTCTCTCTCTCTTCATCTCCCTCTATCCCTCTCTCCAACACGGTCTCAGCAGATGTGTGTCTAACATGCCTGTTAAAGGAAGTTTGTCCTTGCCACTGTAACTTGCTAAATGCTGCAAAGTGCTCTGCTCATGGTGGATTAAGATGAGATCAGACTGAGTCCTGTCTGTAAGATGGGACTGGATCTGATCCGGTCTTGATGTTGGGTTTGTAACATCCACGTCTGTCTCTATGAACACTGAAGATGAATAGTGAATCCTCTATTGACCGTTGTTAACTCACCTGGAGGTTCTGCAGGTCGACTCTGCAGTTGGTCACCATGTTGACGAAGTGATGGACGTTCTCTTTGTCTAACAGGATGTAAACAGCAACGTTCCTCATCGCAGCGCCGACGACATCCGCAAATATGTCGACATCAGTAAACATGTCCATCGCTATGGCAATCACCTGAGGACGACACAAAATAAAACCATAAAGAGAACGTCAACGATCTTTGCAGCATTAATAAACATGTTTACAGTCTGGTCCAAAAAACAGCTTAGCTCTATGTAGATAATCTCTCTATCGGCACACACTGTACGGGGGTGAATTTCTTTCTAACGTGACGGTTCAGAAGATATTAAGATTACGAGTTTTTGCCCAAATAAGGACATGGCTGACTTGACTGACAGGCAGGAGCACATAGCTGTTGGCTAGGACGCTCAAACCCCGCCCCTTTACGTCACACTCTGCCTGGTTGACTTCAGCATTTCCAATATGGCTGCCGCCGATGATTGGCTTCAAAACAGCGCTCAGGAACAGATGGGTGACGTCACGGATACTACGTCCATTATTTATACAGTCTATGTCTACAACACAAACGACATCATCCTCATCAACAACAATATCCCACGGTATTAATGACACTAACATCATCATCATCATCATCAACAAGACCAACGCCATCATCGTCAACAACAAAAACATCATTATCATCATCACCAACAACAACAATAAGAACAGTAACAACATAAAAACTTCACCTACAACATCACAACAACAACAACAACAACAACATCATAAAGAACAGTAATGACATCACCAACAAAAACATAAACAACAACACCAACAATATTACCAACACCAACAAAAAACCCTCAGACAACAATTACAACACAAAACGAATGATGTCACTGAGTAAGAGGTAAACACAGACAGGTAACTTTACCTGATGGGCGTTCTTGATGAGCCTCCTCGCCTGCTCTTTGATGCTCGGCATGTTGGTTTCGGGAGGGTTGACCAGGGTTGTGACCTCAGTGGGTCCGATAAAGTGATGGATCTGAGGCCAGCCCAGGTCCAGACCTGGGGCGTCCAGGTCCGAGTGGAGGGGCCAGTACGTATCCGATGATCCATCATCGCCCCCCTCCTGGTAACAGTGTTCAGGTTGATCTCTGTGCTGAGGGAGTCGAACCGACCCCTGAATATACTCTATCTCTGCCGAGGACAGGAAGTCCACCACGTCCGCCTTCTGGAGGAATTGATAGTACCCATCCAGGTCTTCTTCCACCAGGGCATCTACTCCCAAACGGTACTCCTCTCTGTAGTGAGGCGGGAGGTAGTTCGGATCCAGAGGGTTGTCCCCTGCAGAGGAACACTGAGAGCGCCGGGCCATCCTGCAGGGGGCGGAGCCAAAATAAAGTATATGAGTATACATACATGATACATCACATATATGTGTTAGCTAGCTTTCTAACCAATCACAGGGCTGCGTTAAATACTTCATTCTGATTGAAGGAAACAGAGACAGTGAGGGATGTTCAAACACGAGGAGCTGAGAGAACGAGACGTCTAATAAACTGAAGACACGAAGAATCACATCATGGAACAGTTTGTTTAATATTTATTGTTAATTGTTACCCGGCTCTCTAACTGATCTTCTGTCTGTGTAAGATGCTTGATTCTGATTGGTCCAAACCCCTTGACGATGTCATTAACTTTCACTAACATGAACACTACCAGAGACAAACTGATCACACGTCATGTCAAATCAATGAAGAGAGTTCAAGTATTTGGAACTGATCTCTATGGAGCAAGCAGCATCAGCACTTGTAGATCCAGGCAGTGGCCACAGAGGCTCTTTGAATTTTATTATATCAGTGTTAGATAAAAGGCCTTGATGACTCATTGATACTTGAGTTTTAAACCCCATCAATTTTTTGAATGAACATGAATGTATACATTTTATTTTTATTTTTTTTCTTCAATTTTCTATCTCTTTATCTATACACTGAACAATATCTACGCTCCACCCCTTGCTCCCAAGTCTTGTCCTGTTGTAGGTTATCACATGTTTATTTTGTTTGTATATTTGTTTGTTTGTTTAGACCTTGTCCAGTCAGAGTTGTGTTGCTGTATTATAATTTTGTGTAATAAAAAAAATTAAAAATGTAAAGAGTTCAGACACATTTAGCTTCTCCTTTTTGATAATCCACCACAACAGGCAGATGAGAATCCATCACCATGGAACGCTAACTCATGAGGAATCACTGGGACTATTTTTAAAAACTGTAAACATAAATCACTTTAGATGAATAAAATCATCCATGTTTCTAACAACATGTTTGTGTCTGAAGTTAGTAGTTGAGTAATAAGCGGGATGATGTGTGGTTAGGAGGAAGTTGTGGGAATAGAATCCAGACAGGGTGAGACATGACTCTATTTCCCGTAACCATACATTATCCCTTACATATTTACTCTATCAGGTTATATCATCATTATTATCTCAGCATGTGGATCTCAGCTGCTGCAGCTCTGTTCAGTCAGAGGCTGCGCTGAAAGGGTTAAATTCTTTGTGTGTAACAGAATGAAGTCAGTCTAACCTCAGGGAACAGTGATGGGTGTGGCTCCTCTGTAAAAACTCAACCAACTTTCAAACTTGTAACATGAACACTTCTGCTTATAGAGGATTCAACCGAGCAGGAAATAAAACTTCAGATTAAAGTTTCAAACACAGACAGACACACAATCTGAGAAAACAACACAACTTAATCTGCTGAGTGTCTGAAATCAAACAGCTGCTGACACACACACAGATACAAAACACACACAAACACACACACACACACACAGATACAAAACACACACACACACACACACACACACACAGATAAAAACACACACTCTACCTTTATTCACAGATTCACTACAGACACAGTATGCTGCCAGTGTTTCCATGATCTTCCTCACATGTTAGTCTTCATAGAAAGCCCTCACATGTTAGTCTGCACATCGGATTAAACCCGGTCTGTGTCGGGAACAGGCCCGACCCTGAGCTGGACTCACCCGGCTGCGGATCTCTCCTCAGAGTCCTCCTGGGTTAGACTTTGAGCTCCTCATGTCCCCGGGACTCTGCCCTCTCTGTGCCGCTCCTCTCTCCGGTGGGACTCGATCAAAGTTACTGTTTCTTCACCTGACAAACCAGTTTGTTGTCACGCTGCAGGCATGTCAGAGAGAGACAGGAAGAGAGAGAGAGAGAGAGAGGAAGTGAGAGGAAGAAGAGAGAGAGAGAGAGAGAGAGAGAGAGAGAGAGAGAGAGAGAGAGAGAGAAACTGTGTTTTCCTTTGATGGTAATCTGACTGAAAATAGAAATCCGTGATGAAGTGTGTGCACTCAGGTGAAGGAGAAGAAAACTGAGAAGAAAGAGAGGCGAAGAAGGGGAAGAGGGGAAAGAAGAGAAGAAGTAAAAGGGGACAATCTCTGTTTGTTTCCACAGACTCCTCCCAAAACAAACAGAGGAGGAGACAAAGAAGCAAACAGGGTTTATAGAAACACAGAGACAGGGGATTGTTACACTGGTTACAACATACAACACAACATATAACACAACATACAACACAACAAACAACACAACATACAACACAACATACAACACAACAAACAACTTTACAAACATCACACAACTTTACAAACAGCATACGACTTTACAAAGAGCATACAACTTTACAAACAACTTTACAAACAACTTTACAAACAACTTTACAAACAACTTTACAAACAACTTTACAAAGAGCATACGACTTTACAAACAACTTTACAAAGAGCATACAACTTTACAAACAACTTTACAAACAACTTTACAAAGAGCATACAACTTTACAAACAACTTTACAAAGAGCATACAACTTTACAAACAACTTTACAAAGAGCATACAACTTTACAAACAACTTTACAAAGAGCATACAACTTTACAAACAACTTTACAAAGAGCATACAACTTTACAAACAACTTTACAAAGAGCATACAACTTTACAAACAACTTTACAAAGAGCATACAACTTTACAAAGAGCATACAACTTTACAAAGAGCATACAACTTTACAAAGAGCAAATAACTTTACAAAGAGCATACAACTTTACAAACAGCATATAACATACGACTTGGATGTGTTTCTAACATGAGTCTGGTCCTGCTGGAGGTTTCTGCCTGTTAAAGGAAGTTTGTCCTTGCCACTGTAACTTGCTAAATGCTGCAAAGTGCTCTGCTCATGGTGGATTAAGATGAGATCAGACTGAGTCCTGTCTGTAAGATGGGACTGGATCTTATCCGGTCTTGATGTTTGGCCTTTGTTAATAGTAATTATGTAACATGTTGTGTTTAAGGGGGACTTGTACATTAGATATGGATCTGTATTTGCAGCGTGATGTTTAAAGGATGCTGTAGATGAAGCGGGATGCAGTTATTTTTACTCACAGGATTTCTCGCTCTATTGTTCTGTTTCCCGCAGCGCGTCCTGGAAAGTCATTGAATGTCCTGAAATGTCTCAGGGGAGGCATCAGGTCGGGGGGATAAAGTGAAATCCCATCTGGACTTAATGGAAGCTATAGGAAGTTTAATGACATCATAGTGACATCACTCTGAGGTTCAGGAAGAGGCCTCTCAGAGCTGAGTGAGCAGGTCACCTGGTTTCTGTTTCATTCATAACTCAGACTCAGGATGAAAACAGAGGACTGAAACAAACTGAGCTTCATTCCTCATGTGCTCAGTTTTCATGGCAGCAGATCTGAGTCTGACCTGCTCTATGAACCTGAAATCAAAGAAACTGCGTGTCACGGCACTGAGCTCATTCTGCCCGAGGGCAAACTGCAGACTTTACCTAAAGAGGGAGAGAACAGCACTTTGTTTTCCTTCATTACATCTCTCTGAGCTTCGTCTCCTGAACCGAATCCTCCACAGAGAGGCTGATAGGAACACAGAGAGGCATGTGACCCACAGGTATGCGACTGAGTGTCTGTGGTCGGGGATTACACACCCACTCAGAGTGGAGGACATACTGAGGAGAGCAGAGACACTGAACAAACAATGAGGGAACCAAGAGTTTGTGTCTTCACATTTTTAAGATGTTAACGAGGCAGAGACTCTGAAGAAAAATATTAAATGGAAAAAAATATATTAAAATAGTACATATAATACTACTATTACTACTACTTATAAAAATAAACAGATAATAATAATAATATACAAAAATAATAATAATAACAATGAAACGTATAATAATAATAATGATATGAATCGCAATATTAATTAAACTGGTAATAATAATATTAATATGTATAATAATAATGATAATTATAATAATAATAAGTTAAGATAAATGAAGAATAATCCTAATAATAATAATGTTAGAACAGTAGTGAAAAAGCATAAAAGTAACAACATCTATAATAATAATGATAATAATAATATTTATTATCAATGATGTTATTATTTATTAATATTTCTGTATTTAAAACTATTATTATTTTCATTACTTTTTATCATGTTATTATTATTATTATTATTACAAATATTATTATTATTATTATTTAATATTATTGTTGTTATTATTAGCATAATATTTATTGTTGTTGTCGTTTTGTTATCATAATTATCATTAATATAGTTGTTATTGTATCTGTATTGTATATTATTATTATTATTATTATTTATATTATTATTATTATTATTGTTATTATTAGTATTTTTTTTATCTCTGCTCCTGATCCATTGTAATGCATTCCTAAAGTCTTCCTGTATATTTATCATTATTATGATTTTATTAGTCGTTGAATTACTATTATTAACATTGTGGTTGCTGACTTACCATAGACTGTATACAATGACTTACACTACAGGAATTACTCTAAATTGTTGTTGTTATTATTGTTATTTATATCATGAGGTCATCAATAGGAGGAGCTTTGTTTATGGTTTATGCTGAACCACAAACTACCACATTATTTACCCTGAGAAGAAGAGAACATCATAATAAAAACCCCTCCTGTTTATAATTTATAGATAAGACATTGTATGTTTATTTTTTTCATGATCTCTTTTCTTACATCTCTTCTCTTATACTTCATGTATTAACTCTACACATGTTTATTAAGTCATTATATGAAATGTTAAAGTCCAGTTAAACTCCAGTTCGGCAGGTGGCGCTAACACCGGAAAGAGTTTCATAAAACAGAACGAAGAAGAAGAAGATCCGCCGGAAGCATCAAAGATCGTGTATTTATCAAGATGAAACACTTTGTGGAGAATAATGAGAGACTAAAACACTTTAATGTAACAAAAGTCTCAGATCACATCAGATGATTAATTCTCTGTGACTTCAGGTGAGTCTGTGAGGAGGAGCAGGAGAGCTTCAGTCAGTGATGGAGGACTCAGAGACATGAAGAGTTCTGATCTTTGATTTCAGGAGCAGAGTGAGACCTCTCTTCATTAACTCAGCTCTGAAGACAACATGGCGCCAGATTCCTGTCCCTGGTTACCATAGACACAATAAAGGGTTATTTTATATGTCTCTTTATATGTCTATGCAGGTTTCAGTCCTGTGTGTAGTAGCAGGTAGCATCAGGTAGCAGCACGTGAGCCTCTTCCTCCTCCAGGTGTCTTCCCTCTCTCACGTGAGGCTCAACGAGCAACATGGCGGGAACGATCCGGAGGCTCGAGGAGACCGTGGTGAACCGCATCGCCGCGGGAGAGGTGATCCAGAGACCCGCCAACTGCGTCAAAGAGCTGATGGAGAACTGGTACACTAAATACACAAGGACTGCTACACACTGCTGCTACACAACTACACTACAGACTGTTACACAAGAACTGCTACACACAGCTACTACACAACTACACAACAAACTGTTACACAAGTACTACTACACAACTAAACAAAACACAACAAACAACACAAACTACAAACAACACAATAAACTGTTACACAAGAACTGCTACACACTGCTGCTACACAACTAAACAACAAACTGTTACACAAGTACTACACAACTAAAAAAAACACAACAAACTACACAACTACACAACACAATAAACTGTTACACAAGTACTGCTACACACTGCTGATACACAACTACTGCTACACAACAAACTGTTACACAAGTACTACTACACAACTAAACAAACTGTCACACGCTACTACACAACATACTGATACACAAGTACTGCTACACACTGCTACACAACAAACTGTTACACTACTACACAACAGACTGTTACACAAGTACTGCTACACACAGCTACTACACAACAAACTGATACACA